>NW_022199430.1:0-5888 GCF_009176525.2 Contarinia nasturtii | reverse complement strand
TCGTTTTGAATTTGCATAAAAAAGGTTTGCGACAAATTGATATTTTTCGGAAGCTTCAGATCGACAATATCAGTTTGAATTTTATTCATCGCACCATAAAACGATACAAGGAGCGTGGAACTGTCGATGTGAAGCGAAAAACGGGCAGAAAAAGATCTGTACGAACAAAAGGTCTGGTCCAAAAGGTACGAAAGAAAATTCTTCGAAATAACAAAAGAAGCGCCAGAATATTAGCTCGTGAGCACAATATCAGTCGATCTTCAATGCGACGAGTGTTGAGAGAAGATTTGGGAATGAAACCATTCAAAAAAACCCGAAAACATGGTTTGACAAAAAAAATAAGCAAGATAGAAAGCGAAAATGCAAAGAGCTGCTAAGCCGAGCCGCAACCTCAAACATCGTTTTCTCCGACGAGAAGTTGTTCCTTTTGCAGCCAAGTCTCAATGCGCAAAATGATCGTGTTTACGCAGCGACAATTGAGGACATTCCTGAAGATGATTTAGTCGTTGAACGATATCAAAATGTGTCAAGCGTCATGGTTTGGGGCGCCGTTTCGGCCGACCACAAATTTCCCCTTGTTTTCGTTGAAAGTGGCGTTAAAATCAATGCAGCTGTGTATGAAGAAGAAATATTGCGCAAAAAATTGTTGCCACACGCCAAAAAAGTGTTTGGTAATGAACCATGGGTGTTTCAACAAGATGGGGCACCGTCACATCGAGCAAACAGAGTGCAACAGTGGTTAAAGGAAAATGTGCCTGATTTTATTGATAAAGACGAATGGCCGCCATCGTCTCCAGACTTGAATCCATTGGATTATTTTGTGTGGGGCTACATCCCGTTCGAACAATCGGCGCCTTTTGAAAGGCGCACGCACCATTTCTGCGCCTTTTAATGAAATGACGAGAAAAAGGATAAACGATTCGTATATAAACAGCGTGTACGAAAAACAGCATAGTAGGCGCAGATTCGTTACATTTTTGGTATTTTTTGTTCCTCTTTGTGCGGATCTTCGCAGCACAATGGAGATTCAAACGAAGAAAAAGTATGGTCTTAGCATTTTAGCATAAGAAAAATCGAATGAAATACGAGTCATACGATCTGTTGCTTATTCTTTTTCTCGTCATTTCATTAAAAGGCGCAGAAATGGTGCGTGCGCCTTTCAAAAGGCGCCAATTGTTCGAACGGGATGCAATCAAAGTTAAATGATCTGAAGATTACGAAAACCACAAAATTGGATGCATTTAAAAAGAAAATCGTCAAGATTTGGAACGATATTCCCATCGAAATGGTGCGGTCCGCGTGCAAATCGTTTTTACGACGTTTGCGTTTGGTGATCCGTGCAAACGGAGGAAGAATCAAAACCAAAACATGAATTTAAAATTTTGGACCCTATTCTAAATCCCAATAAAGTTTTCATTCAATTTTAGTAAAAAACAATACTTTTTCTGAGCACATATAAAAATTGCAGTTATTCTGGCCCACCCTGTACTATTACAATTTCATGAGTTTACAAAAAATAATTGTTTGATAGCCAAAAAATTTCACATATTTAAAAAAAATTATGATGAATTTGCTTATGAATTATTGATGACTCCCTTTAAAAAAAAAATAGAAGAAAAAACATTAAAGGAAAATTAGTGTCAAATTTCAAAAAAAATGTTTAAACGGTTAAACCCATTTCGGCATTGCAGAATTTTGTTTTGTCACCAGTCACTGCCTTTGTTAGTGAGTCTGCAGTTTGTTTGTCGGTTGATATGTGGACAAATTCCATTATTCCATTTTTTACTTGCTCGCGAATATGATGGTGTCTTATATCTATATGTTTTGTGCGTTGACGATATGCTTCACTTGATGCCAAATCAATGGCGCTTCGATTATCAATATACACCTTTATTGGTTTTTTGAATTCGATGCCCATTTCTTCACCAAATTGAACAGTCCATATGACCTCGCGTACAACTGATGAAATGGCTATGTATTCAGCTTCCGTACTTGAAAGCGCCACAATTTCTTGTTTTTTACTTAGCCATGATATTGCTCCACCAGACATTTTTAATACGTAGCCAGTGCGTGATTTTCTATCGTCGATTTCAGATCCCCAGTCGGCATCACAAAAAGCATGTAACGAGGTATCGCATCCTCTCTCAAAACGTAATTTCAATGACGTTGTACCACGTAGATAGCGCAAAATTCTTTTGGTTGCAATCCAATGTTCCTCCGAATGTTTCGCATTAAAGCGACTCATGTCACTCGAGCAATAAGCTAAATCGGGTCGCGTTGCATTTGCCAAGTATAGTATTGAACCAATTACTTCTTGATATGGTACTTGGCCGACAATGTTATTTTCATCAGTAATCGTACTTAACGATAACTTTTGGTTCAATTGGCTTGGTGTCACAGCTGCATTGCTCATTTCCATGCCGAACTTCTGAATAATTTCCAAGGCATAACGATTTTGATCGAGTTCAATGAACCCATCGCCCTGGTTGATAATCATTCCAAGACAGTTCTTTGCCATTCCGATATCTTTCATTTTGAATTGCCGATGTAATTTCTCACGAATTTCATCCAATTTTGCGCTGTCTGTATAGAAGATAAGAAAATCATCAACGTATATAGCAATTATTAAATCGATCATAATATAGACGCATGGATCGCATTTGCTTTTCTTAAAGCCGATACTTATCAGAAAGCCATCAAGCTTAATGTTCCACTGGCGTCCAGCTTGCTTGAGTCCATAGACTGCTTTGTTTAACCTGCAAACCAAATCGGACCCGTCGTCAAAACCTTCGGCTTGACTCATATATATTTCTTCGTCCAATTCGCCCTGCAGAAAAGCAGTAATTGCATCCATTTGATAGATTTTCATTTCTCGTTGGACCGCATATGCCATTAGAAAACGAATGGTGTTGTAGCGCACAACTGGTGCAAAGGTTTCATTGTAATCAATTCCAGCCTTTTGGCTACACCCTTTAGCTACAAGACGCGCTTTGTATCGAATTGGTTCATCATTTTGATTGGTTTTCAATTTGAAAACCCATTTCGTTTTGATTACCTTTCGATTTACTGGAAGTTTTGTCAAAGTCCACGTCATGTTTTCCTTGTGGGAGAGCATCTCATCTTGCATTGCTCTTTTCCATTCAATGGCATTTTCGCTCTCGTATGCCTCTTTTACCGTGGTTGGTTCTGTGGATAAAAGTGCATAATAAGCTTGGAACGGTCTCACCTGTATACGATTTCTTTCTCCCCTTCTTGGTGTCGTTATGTCGTCCGTTTTTGCTCTAGTTTTGAAGTCAGGATCTGGTGAGCCTCCCTGTGTAACATCATTTTCGCCCGTGTCATCTGCATGTTGAGTATCATTATTTGGATCATTTGAGGGTTCGGTTAATGATTCGTACTCCTCATCACTTTCGCTTCCACTGTTAACTCCCTCTTCAATTGATTGGTCGTCCATACCCAAATCGAATGATACTGTGGATGATAATGTTTCATAAAAAATAACATCACGGCTCACAATTACCTGGTCACTTTTTTTATCATAACACCTGTAACCCTTTTTTTGGCTGTCATAGCCAACGAAAACCATTTCTTGTGATTTTGCTTGCCACTTTGTACGTTTTTCCTTCGGAATGTGTACCATAATTTTACTGCCAAAAATTCTCAGGTGTGTTGCATTTGGTTTAATGCCCGACCACATTTCTTCCGGTGTTTTGTTTGCTAATCGCACCCTTGGTGTACGATTCATTAGATAAACTGCCATTCCGCATGCCTCTGCCCAAAATTTCATTCCAATATCCGCATCAAAGATCATGCATTTCGCCCGTTCAACTATGGTTCGGTTAGCTCTTTCTGCCGTTCCGTTTTGTTGAGGTGTATACGTGCATGTAAATTCGTGTTTATACCCACGTTCACAAAAAAGCTTTTTTAGTGCATCTGTAACATATTCACTGCCGTTGTCGGTACGAAAACATTTTATTTTTCTATCGGTCTCATTTTCAACTGCATTTGCAAAAATTTTAATGCAATCAAGAACCTGGTTTCCATGCTTACTTTTCAGAAAATAAACAAATGTTTTACGACTAAAATCATCTGTTAATGTAAGCATATACTGATTACCACCCATGGATTTGTGTTCCATTGGGCCACACAAGTCAGAGTGAATCAGTTCTAATACATTTGTTGATCTCGTTTCGCTATGTTTGAATGGTTCACGATGTTGTTTACCCATTGGGCATATTTTGCATCGTTTTATGGCACTGTTATCATTTTCTATGCGAATGCCTTCAACAGAATTATGCAGTTTTTTCATCGTTTGAAAGTTCAAGTGACCGAATCGTCGGTGCCATAACATGGCATCAGTTTCTTGTTGCTCAGCATTCATGCATTGCTGTGTAATCGGTTTCAATTTCAATTTATAAATTCCGTTTTCAGGTTTGCACGAAGCAATTAAAACTTTGAATTTATTGTAAATCTTGCAACCGTCACCATCAAATATGATAGTATTTCCATTACATGTCATACCATATACTGACAAAAGATTTACCTTCATGTTCGGAACGTGCAGGATATCATTTACCGTAATTCGATTCGCTCCAACCATAAATTCTCCATTACCGCAGCATTCTACTTTCAAACGATCATTGTTTGCGACACGTACTTCGGTGGTCGGTGAATTCTTTTTAATCGATATGTTTTGTTGAAATGGAGACATAGGCGATGTAGCTCCACTGTCAACATACCAATCGTCTTTATCACACACAGTCAGCAAACCAGCACCTTGTGCACAATATGCCAATTGTTCATCACGTTCGTGTAAATTGATCGCATGTGCAAAAAATGCATTTTGTGTGTTTCCGTTAGACTCTTTCGCATTTTGTTTTTTATCGGTGTCACTCGATCCAGAACTTTTTTGTGGACAATCTTTTGCGATGTGTGAAGGTGATTTACATACATAGCATTTTCGCGCTTTCTTTTGTTTCGGTTTCTTTCCTTTTTTAAAATGACCTTTAGCCGCGAACGCTTCACCGGCCTTCGACGTTTGTACATCCACTAGTTTTGACATGATAAAATCAGCTGAAATATCCTGTCCACTTGATTCTATGCTCATAATCATCGGACGATATTCTTCTGTTAGGCCAGACAACAAAAAATTACCTAACCATTCATCATTCACTTCAAAACCTATTCCATATAACTTATTTGCCGCCGATACCTTCTTATCTATGTAGTCTTGCATTCCATCACATTCCTCCAAACGTGGTTGAGTCAATTGAGCTATCAATTGTATTTTTCTTGTCAAACCTCTATCCTCATACAATTTTTTTAGGCAGCCCCATACCTCCAATGCAGTTTTACATTTATTGATGTGAACAAAAAGACTCGTTTCGATGCACAGAATTAGTATTGACTTTGCCTGTTTACACTTCTCTGGATCTGACTCCGCACAAACTGAATGTGCAGGTGCTGTACTGGTTGAGGCCACTGTTTTCAATTCAATGGCTTTTTCAATACCTTTAAACGCCAGCAAGTTCTGTACAGCAAACTGCCAGGTGTGGAAATTTTCACTGCCACGCAATTTTTCGACATCGAATTCTTTTCCCATTTTAAACTTCACTAAAGATGTTCTTTTCACTCAATAAAAATGTTCTTTTCACACAATAGTCTTTCTAAGTTTATCAAAGTCTATTTTGAAAAATATTGATTAAACCCCACCGGATTTTTATTTTGTTTAATAAATTCACTTAGTTTATTAAACGTGACTTTTATTCTTTTTTCAAACACTCAACACACCATTAGTTTTCAATTAATATCTTATTTCAAATGAACTTCGCTTTGCTACCATGTTAGAAAATAAAGATAAAGAGAAAATGAAAAACACTTGTGTTCGC
>NW_022199429.1:0-3380 GCF_009176525.2 Contarinia nasturtii | reverse complement strand
GAAACAACAGCTGAAGACGCTATCATGACGAAGATAATGATAATGGCTTGTTCTCTCGGTGTGTGTCTGTGCATTGGGCGTGGATAATGTTCTTTTAGTTTTCGGTCTGTCGACTTTGTGTTATCTTTGGTAGTGAGATATTTGTTGCTCTGGTTATGTTAAGCCCCACTTGCTTGAAGTCATTCAAAGATATCAAAGCAAGAAATGCATTTTTCATTTGAAAATGCAATTTAAGAAGGCAAATACACTGTTTCAGATGAGAACTCCTGCTGCATTTTTGTAGCATTCTTGGATAACTCAAGGGTTTTGTTTGAGAGTTTTAGTTTGACTACTCTTAAAACTTTTTGAAAATCTTTGAAATACAACTGCATTTTTTATTGAAAAGAATGCGCCATTCATTGACACAAAACTTTTCCTTGAAACACAAAGTGCTTTTGTTGTGGGAGAAATGGTTTGTTTTTTTGCTTTTCTTTTTTGTTTTGTTTAATTTTGTATTTTTAAATTTTTCATTAAAAACAGATCTGGGTGTATATATTCAGTTGCAGGTTTTTGTTTCTGATTTACCTTCGTTACTTTAATAAGTTGCTCACTTCGAGTATCCTTATGACAGATTGCACACCCACACTTTAATTAAACAAATGGAAAGGCACACTTGAAATGTAGAAATTTAATGCTATAAGTCCCTGGTTGCACCAAATAAATAAAAATAAACAGAAGACGCAGTAATATGATTTTGATTGAAATAACGACAACGAATGAACGACTGGGCAAAAAATATCTGGTTTCATTCACATCAAAAATCATCATTTCGCTGAATTTCCCTCCATTTTTTAAATCAACTTTTCATGTCATATTGTGGTTGATTTACGAAAACATCAGGTACACACTTTTTGACAAGCCGTTCTGCAAGTCTTCAACAAACGATTCATTCTTGGATTCATTGCACTTCATTGTTTTGAGATATTTGACAATGCTGTTTGTTTACCAAAAAATACCGTTGATACATTAGTATTTTGTGGTTTTAGTCAGCTCTGAGATTCCCCACTTGGTTCCCATTTTTTTATGTAATATTTGTAAAAAAAATTATTTATTTTGAGTTTGGAAAATTGAAATTTCTTAATTTAATGACTTTCATCTGAGCAAAATGGATGAAAATGATCATTAGCAAAATAAGAAATGTATTTTAAACGGAGTTTGGGTTGATGCTACTGTTAATAATGTGCGGTTGTGCTTTACATCTCATGTAGCAGTTCTACCGTCATCATTTTCAGTCAATGAACGAATATAATTACCGAAATGAATTTCTGATTATGGTTGAGTGTCTGTCTTCTTTTCTAATGTCAAAAAAGGATTCCAAGTTATAATACTGTCGCAAAGCTTGTGTCAAAAGACGTGCTCAGTGAGGTGCTCAATGTGTCATATTTAATAAAATATTTTGTGTTGCTGAGCAAGAAAATGAGCTCTGTCCGACGAACGTAATTTATATTTAAAGAATTCTTTTTTATCCCTTTCATTTCGTTTAATTTATGCAATAAGAAAAACAATAGGAAAGCTTTGATATCGTCTTGGAGTTTAAATAAAATGTCACTTCCATTTCATTTGATGATATATAACTTAACTGCCTTGGTTGCATATTTCGATAGCGCGTTGTAATCGTCTACAATTTTTGAATATCATCACAATAGCACAACAATGTTGTGGCATCCAACTAATTAAATTACAACCATTGAAAATTATATAACAAATTGATGTTCTGCTTTATTCCCAAAAAGTAGGTTTAATGTAATAAGCTCCACTGATTTTCCATCGTTTTACATTCATTCCAATTAAAAATAATTGATTTAACTTTTTCGTCGACCAAATAAACATTTTGCAAATATCATTAACGTTAATGATGATTGCACAATCGTGGGGCAAATGAAATAACTGTATCCTTCCTCATCCTAATTGGTGAAAATTAATATTGATTGCTGAATGAAGATAAATTTAGATGATCACAGTATTTATTATTATCATAAATAAACCAAATGCGTTACTATTGGTACTTTTTTAGAAGTTTACGCGGAAAAAATATTTTAAAAAAACATTAAACAACATAAATTTGCGAAAAAAGATTGATTTGATATTATCAAATTGATAACATGACGTTTGTTTTTCCTTGCATCGAAGAAAAAAAGAGTAGCGCTGCCGGTTGCAACAATATCCACTGAGTAAGACGCTATTTTTCAACAGAAACCACTTCACACTGTCAAATTCAATTGAGGCAATTTATGTGAGCATGTGATTAATTTTACCAGCATGATACGAATCTGATCTATTGTGTTTGCTTTGCGAATAGAATTTTCAATGTTGCATTGGCACTCCATTCACATTCAAATGGTTCATACATTTGTATTGCCGGTTTGATACACTAGTTATTCACTTGCGAATGGTAAAATGTTATCGAGCCTTTCGAGGGTATAATTGGCTTATATAATTCCGTGCGTACAAATTGTGTGCGAGTAAGTGCAAACAAAAGAGCACATATTAAACGTTTTGTAACTTTGTCCGATGTTTTATGCATGTATACGAAGCGTCAGTTGTCCTTTCGTTTGTTTGTGCAAATACTCTTTTTATTTGCATTCGGACGTACATTGTTCATATTTCTTTCGAATGTACCTGATTTATTAACGAGAATAATTTTTTTCGTCTGCAGTATCCTACATAAACAAAAAGCATTTGCTCTCTGTTTTGTCCTCGATACAGACATTTTCTTTTATAGAATGATGTCCATAAATTGAGTCAAACGAGAAGAAAATCGATCGAACGAAATTGAATCATTACATTTTGGCGCACCAAATGACTTTAATCAATCAATTTTTTTCCTGTGAGATATGTTGAGTTCTGACAAATGACGACGAGGTTTCTAAATGATGGTTTTATGCAAAATTCGTCGCAGTATTCTGAGTGCATTTTCGAACTAAATACGTTGGTCTCTTAAATTGAATATTTTAATTTAAATATTTAAAGAAGAAGAAGAGCCACATCTACAGTATTTTCCTCAGCATATTTAATTAGGTTGTTCAATCAGATAGCTCTCATTCAACGAGAAATTTGTATTACGCCGACATGAAGGCAAATTACTCAATTCGCAATGGAGGAGAAAACAGAAGAAGAAGCAAGCAAGCAATTGTTCATTTTCCCTTGCACAGTTTTCGTTTACAATGTTGTCGTGACAGCCACACGTAAGTCAAGACGGTAATTTCTTTTTTTTTATTCAGACTTGCAAATGGCCAAAGAACAAATATTCATATTACATTCTAAACACGATGGCAACAAAGTCATTGCATTGTAAGTGCTACAATGTTGGCTGCTCCAAGCAAATGGTCAAAGGGCTAAAA
>NW_022199428.1:0-10868 GCF_009176525.2 Contarinia nasturtii | reverse complement strand
TTGATTGGGACATCAATTGATGATAGTCAACGATTCAAAGAATTTGCCAAAGCATTGGTCGCTGAACGAGAGAAAAATTATTGCATTTGATTTTAAGGCTTTAAATTTAAGTAAATACTGTGCTAGTTTTAAACTAATGGATACAAAATCCATGTTAGAAGTTTAAGTTTCATTGCTGGACCAATACACCTGACGAATGAACACACTAGATAAAAAAAAATATTTTCGATTCAAAATATGCCGTACATTATCGTTGAGTATACACAATATTGTTGGAAACAGGACTGTTATTGGCACCGATTTCTGGCACAAGTGACTGCCCGCACTTTTTCCATATAATTTCTCAGGTGAATATCTGAATACAAGAAAGGGCATCCATGGCGCCAATAACAGTTCTGGTTGGAAGGCATCACACTAATTAGTTTAAATTTCACTAAATTCAGGCAATTTATTTTATCATAGCATTCAATGATACATAAGAATATTATGTAAAACGGTCAAAGTTAACAAAACAGTCTTAAATAAAAAACAATCCCATTTACAGTATTAATCAGTGAAAATCACTATCAGTCTATTCAATTCAATAATTTCGTCGTATTTTTTCGTTTTGTATTGAAGGCAACTCAAGCATTGATCTCAGTTCCCTTCAGACTCTGAATCACCATAGCTATTGAAGCTGTGTTTGATATTGTGTATTTTGGCAAGAAAATAAGATTCACAAGACTTTATAGTGATTAAATTACTTCAAACAAAGATTTATTGCGTTTAGTTGATTCGAAATTGATAGGACTTTTTTCTCAAAATTTGTAGTTGTAGAAATTTAATCACAGTGAAAACTTGTAAATCTCATTTTCTTGCCAAACTACATATTCTTACCAGTAAAGTACCCAAAGTGTCACAAAAAGTTATCAATTTCACCTATATAGATCGATGTAAAGTGCCGAGAAAATAGGTTTGTGAAAATAAGGGCTGCCCGATCGGGGTATTGGGGGCAGGGGAGTACCCCACCATGTCAAAATTTGGTCGGATAAAAAAACAATGTGCTACATAGTTGTTAAGAATCACGAGAGAAATTTTTTAGGACCTCTGCCCTCCAAGTCTCCCCACCCCGCAGGGGGTCGGGGGTCATAACCCCTCAAGGTATGATTTTTTCGACCTAAAACCCGAAAATTCCCATTTTTATATTATTCTGACCCCCGCCCTACGAATTGGGTCATTCAGTGCAGCCAAAACTATATGCCAATAGAAACTACATTGGTATGCGTAACTTTCATGGGAAGGAACACGTATGCCCATTTGATTCATAAGGGGTGAATAACCCATTGTGAAGTTACAATGAAATGGGGTATTTTCACTTTTCGAGCCGAATTGAAAGTACACTATAATGATGGAAAAGACTAGAACTTATTAACATATTCAAATTCACAAAATATCAAAAGGAAAATCAAATTTTCGTTATGCATGTTTAATGTTTAATGATTTTTTTTTAAGCAATCTAAATATGAGTTAAGTATTGTATGTACAAATTAAAATTGAATTTTTATATTTTTTGTTAATTGACATTTTTTATGTAAATGAATGAAATCCAAGTTAATTGTTTGATATGTAAAATAAATTCATTTTGTTATGTCATTTGATTTAATACCAAATATATTCATTCCATTTATTTGCTCGTGCAGGTAAGGTTGTTTATCATTATTAGTTTTGGACGAGAATTGCTTGCTACACGCAATTTAAACCTAACATTTATCTCTTACCAGAGCCACATCACCGAATTTCGATCTTTTTTACAAAGGTACATGCTGTTTTTGAAAGTTTGAGCACAATTTTTGAAGAAAAAAACCGGCCCTCCATCAATAATTTTACAGACAAACACCATTATGGCCCTTCAAAATAGTGAAAATATACAAAAATACGACGACATGAATTTAAATGATCAAAAAATTACTCTAAAAAATAAATCTCTATTGCTAATTTCTATTTCTTGGAACGGTGTGTTTTTGTAATATTATTAAATTAAAAAAAAAATTGGCACACAGAAAAAAAAGCACTGGCTCCAGTGAAGAGTGAACATTCACTTTCAATTTTTTGAACAAAATATATTTCAATTTAAAAAATCGCAAAAATCACCAGTTAGTAGTTACTCGCTGAAAATTGTCAAAAATTATAAAAATATTTTACGAAAAATTGGTTGATTCAGAGACAAAGCATGCCGATGTAAATTTTGTGTCGAAGCCAATAAAATCACTGTGGCGTATCTTTGACTGTGGGTCTTCTACTTTATCTCAATGAGCTTACATATTCGGAATTACATTGGAACTCGCTTTAAGAAATATAAAAAAATCCCCACAACAGCAAGAATTCATCGGAGAAAAAATGCGACTAAATCGAACCAGCATTGAAAATAATTATCAAAGTTTTACAGTAAATTTTGTAAATATTCCAGCGCAAGTTTTGCATTTTAATTTAATATCGGTTCATATCTTGTTTATATTTTACTCAGGCAAATTGTTGACAACACACAATCAATTTTATTTTCACTCTTTCTATCTGTGTTCTTGTCAGTAAAGAGAAAAACTATAATCTCAACAAATCGAAAGACAACAATTCAATCTGTGAATAAATACGAAAAAATTCTGAAAATGATGAAAAAGGATTGAAAAAATAAACAAACTCGGCCGGAAAACACTGAATTCAATTTTTGAAAAGTTGATTCAATTTGGGCGGGCGAACGAATTCGAATTTCTATCTATTGACCGGTATGTCGTTCACCAATACATATATCCATTGCCACTGTTGTGTGTTTTAAACAAACCGATAATGTTTAGCATAGCTGTCAAACATATCATGACAATTAATTGTTGTGTACGGCAACCGTGTTGAACGCTCTGACTTTGTCTAAATATTTTATATTGATATCGTTATTTAAAATGAATATTTAGCCATCCATTGTGCCTATCATAAGAATTGATCACATTATCTTAACGTGTGATTGAAAAGAGGTAAGTATTCACCATTTGTTTGTTGTATTTTCATGGCTCATTTGATTGCATGAAAAACTCTATGCCTGTCATTGATTGTAAATGGGCTATCTTTAAATTTTAAATTGCAGGCCAAATATTGCGTCATATAAAAATTGAAAAATGTCATCAAAACATATACCAACGGTAGACTCGGGAGCCAGTGAAGAATGTCCTTCGTTGCTCGAACGCCACTACATGTTCAACGGATGTAACTTTTGTACGCAAACATTTTCAACGGAGACCAATTTTCGATATCACAAATGCCACAAATTCAACAGTTCCCGTGAGAGAATCCCAACCACGAGTGACTTGCTCAACAAACGCCTAAAATTAAAAATGCAAGCAAAATCCATGGGATTGTCGTCGAAAGAATATAACCAAGTGCACCAGTGTAATTTTTGCTATGAAATATTTGTGAACGAAACGAATTTTAAGGAACACATGCAAATGCACATTATGAACGAAATGATTGAATGCGATATATGTGAAAAGCGACACGTCAGACAGGATGAAGCGGATGAACATCGATTGAATCATTTTGCAACCGATATAATGCAATGCAAATATTGTCCACTAAATTTTAAGTATCGCCAGAACTTGTGGAAACATGAAGTAACGCATAAATGGATTGAATCGATCGAAATACATTCGCCACTCGAATGCAGTCCTTCGAAATTAATTTTTCAAAGTGTTGACTATCAAACTATGCCCGTGCATGATCAAAGCGATAGCAGCCAACAAATGTCAGATGCAGAAATTGATGATGATGATGATGCAATGATTCTACCAGATGATTCAAATATCGCAACTCTAAGACTCAGTGAACAATTGATGGACATTCAAGCAGTCGACAATGAGTTACAACGTGCAAATGATGCACCCATCACAATCGGCTCAGACCGAATTTATATGATCAGTTCGGATTTTGATTCGAATTGTTTATATCCAATTAAATGCGATTTTTGCGATGAAACATTCGAAGATTATTACCAGAAACGAAACCATGAATGTTTCGTACATTTGGAGCTAAGAGTGGAACTGTGCCCAATTGAATATGATCCTGAATTGACGGCAATGTTGGAACCATCTACGGTCGTCCTGGAAATTAGCGACGATGAGATAGATGTATGATACAAATTGATCGATTCAATTCTGAACAGAAGACAAGACATACATAATAAAACGTAAGATTTAACCGAAATCAAATAAACCAGTCATGGATAGGAGGCTTGGGAATGCTCTGAACAAACTTATTAAGACAATGAAATATCAAACATTTTTTATATCTCATAGATATTTAGTCCATAATAACATTGAACATCTTCAATTGTCCAAATAAAAAGCAAATATTTTATGTGTTTTTTTCAACGATCGAAATATTTTAACCTTTTTATTATTGAAAAAAATATATAAGTTTTCTCCACCGTTATACGCTGTCATTGGTATCACCTTCATGGGACACATTAAGCAAACGATGAAGTAAGCAAAAAATGAAGTCGGGAATGGATTGAAGACGCCTACTGCTGGACTGAATATGGACTATGGAGCCATTTCACTTAAATGTTGATAGCTATCAATGGATGGTGGACGCTCAACCAAAGATGGTGCCGTCAATGGTGTAATCAAATATTCTTTTCAATCATGTTTATTGACACTGTTTTCATTTGGTTTATGGTCTTGTGGTGTCGATCGTTCGTGATATTTGTAAACACCGACTATTCTCGACGCTTGAAGTCGCATTGCTGTTTTTCTGATGACGATCACTGTGTGGAATAAGTCATAAAACAAAAAATTGATATAAACATCAAAAAGGTGTAAACAAAAAAATGAAATATCACATATTTACCGTAAGAGGGATACTCAATGCTCACTGATTGCCATTGTATAGATTTGTTGCGCAGAAAACGATGACGTTTATCATTTGCGGTTTGTTTTGATATGAAGTTTGCCGCTTATTCAGTTGAAAGAGGTACGAATTGGTTCACATTGGCACAAACATTTATTTAACGCTTCGGTTTTAGACATTCTTTTTTGGTTTGAAATTTTTTTTTTTATGGAGAACATTGCAGAAAGATGTTGAGATAAAAATGTGAAGACAGAAAATATTGGGACACACAACACAAGCCGAAAGGTACACAATGTTTGGATTTGACGTGGCATTAGCCACAAATACATATGCAAATCGATGACAATGGCGAGACATAGAGAAATGGAGAGCATGTATGTGTGTTATGTGAGCAAGGCTGTCATGTTTTGGGAAATGAAAAAAGTTCATAACAGCAAGTCGGCCTTGTACGTCACAGCAGTTGGAAAAATCGAGGAAAAACGTAAGTAAGTGACTAACAATGGTGACTACATAAAACAATACTTTCTTTTGGTAGATTGCGTGCAATGGTGTCAAGTAACCAAACATCCGTACATTTTTCTAAACAGAATACAACTTAGCAAGCCTCTTACTGTGGTACTTTGGTTTTGAAATTTATTTGATATTTTTTTCCTCTTTTGATTCACATTGACCATTTTTATATCATTTGTTTCAATTAGATGATAGAACTGTCGACCGGTTTGATGACCAATCGAACAGAGTCAGGTTCAGAATCGATTCGAAGCAAGTTGGCGGATAGTCGCCGCTATCTATTCCAAACTACCGTGAAAATCTGGAGCTTTTAGTGGAAGATAATGTCAAATTCAACCAATGGCTAACGATGAAAGCAGATGTGATCAGTAAGCCGGTAAGTCATTCAACAGCCGGTAAGTCATTCAACTTCAAGCAGTTTAATCGAAGTCCAATTGGAATTTTTAAGAACGCTCAAAATCCCGGTAGGCTATTATTGAATCGATTTTGATTTGAATGCAAAACCGACTACTTTCGTTTTTGGGATGAAAAGTACTAGTACGCCAATATATGTATGGAAGTTCCATATGGCAATTTTTTCACCGAATTTGCTTCTATTTCAAAGGCCGTTTTCTGCGATATTAAATTTCAAATAATTTTTTCACCTCACACCTTTGGGCATGATTTGAGTCGTCAATTTTCGATTGAGTTTAACAGATATATTAAGCTTATATTTATAAATAGAAAAAATCGATTTATTTTTAATGCGCAGATCTTGATCAAGCGATGGTTTATATTTTGAAAGAATATAATTCAAATTGTCGTTTGTTTTTTCTCTCCGTGGTCTGTTGCATTACTTCACCATTTACTCACAACAGACTGGAAGGTTTTTTCCAATGTGGACAAGAAAAACAGCAGTTAGATTACGTCTAGACTTTTTACACGTTGTTTTGTTCAATTAGCTGGATTTTTATTTGCGTAATTTGGTGCACAGATGTGACGTGCACCAAACATGAACGTGAACCAAACGTATGTAGACAATATGATGGCCATTATGCCTATTTTGGGATTTACGCATATTTACACAAATGTGGAGAATAAAATTTAATTGAAGCACCAAATAAATATTCACAGTATATGGGCGAATGTACAATCAATTGATTGCAGTCATAAAAGAGCTTATCGAACGATTTAGTCTACTAACTCTTCATTTTTTCTTAACCTGTTAAATAATTATATATTTGCCATAAAATGGATAGCTATACATTAAAAATAATGAACAAATCAACCTTTGCTCGGAAATATAAGAAATTCAATTTTATTTTGTCGTCATATCGTTACCAAAAATTGTTTAAATTTTTTGCATTTCTAATTTTAATTACTTTGATGATATTGATTTTGTTTCAATTAAGTTTTAAAAAGTATTACGTGAAATATCGGCATGAAGGTTCGGTTTTTAAATTTTTTAATTTTTTTTACATTGTAATTTTTTAGTGACAAAAATGTGTTTTTTTTTCTCGAAAAGTCAACTGAAAAATAATTATAAAAAATATTTATCTATTTTAAGCCAAACAACCAGTATGGGAGATACATCACAATAGAAGTATTCCCCACTACATATCGCCAAGCGAATATACGGCGATCATAGATCCACAGAATCTGTTCAAAGAAAATGAGCAAGTTTTATTGCTTTTTGTCATTTTTTCGAATCCGAACCATTTTACAGCGAGGTAAAATTACAAGAAATTTGGTATTTGAATTTTTTCAAAATCAAGTGTATTAGAAAGAAATTAAGTTATTGCGAAAATCGCTTCAAAAAATTAGTTTTTTGTAAACAAAAATTGTGGAGTTAAGTTAATCACAGTTCTCAAACTCAGTGGGCGTGTTGCAATAGGTTAATAAACCTGAGCAACGAGGAACTACGGATATTACTGAAAAGTAGACCTAGTATACTCCCCGTTCTAATCCAATAATCCAAGAAAAAAAAATAATCACAGTTCATTTTTCACCTATTAGTGAATTTTTTAAATTTATACAAGTTTCTCAAATATTTTAAACGGTCTGCATTTTATTACCATACTTCATCATTACTATTCTGCATTGCTCAAAAGATTTTTTTAATTTTTAAATTTAATTGCAATTTTTCACCTTCGAGTTTATGTGAAAAAATTTTTTTATAAAAAATTTATTAAAATTTTTAATTTATTTTCAATTTAATTTTTAACAATATTTTTTCCTTGTCATCACGTGTACATTTTTATTTTTTACAGAGAAATATTGCGGCAAACATGGGCAAATACTTCCGAGTTTAATTATTCGCAGTTTTCGAAAATGCATGGACATTTAAAAGAACAGTATTTACCATTTAATCATCCCGAGTGGAAAAGATACGCACATGAATATGACACAAATGTATGTTTTCCATTTAATTTTTTTTAATCAAATTTGATAAAATATTTTTTTTATTATTGTTGAAGTCAAAATTCTTTGGACATATTTTGTTGGTCATTTCGAAATCAATTCAAAGTGCAGAGCTGTTATATGCACTGAGGAGCTATCATCTCCACCTCACTGGTGCCCCCTCCTCCTCCGGTGCCATTAACAGCTCTACCAAAGGCTATTTACATGTCTGAAATATTTTTTTTATGAAATCTATTCCATCTATGAAGGAAATAATTGACGGGTCAGACTTTGATGCGGCAAATTTTCGTATTCGACGGGTATTTCTGATTGGGCAAACTGAAACTGAAGAAATGCAAAATCAAGTGCTTGCAGAAAGTCAAAAATACAACGATATAATTCAAGAAGATTTTGTCGACACCTATAAAAATTTAACGCTAAAAACAGCAATGATGATGAAATGGGTCAATAATAATTGTGCTGAAAAAGGTATGTATTCACTTAAAAAAAAAACTTTCCCCCACTATGTGTACGGAAAAGTAAAAAAATTCTGAAGACCTTCATACACAATTGAATAAAATTGCTTAAAATGTACCATTGAATTTGTCAGTGAAATTTATCATGAAAGCTGACGAAGATACCTTCGTGAACGTGCCAAATTTGATTCATTTTTTGCTTGGTGGCACCATTCCGGTTTATAATGCCACCCTAAATCGTTATGTTGAGCAATATAAGGAAAACATCATGGATGTATTGCATTCAAACAGTCGTTTGAGCTACGAAGAAGACCTATTGATCGGATGTCGCTTATGCAGCATCATGCCATGCTCTGTTCCAGAAGATAAATGGTAAAAAAAAACCTGATCAATTTAAGTAAAATTATCTACAAATAATATCGTCTGCAATTTCAGGTTTTCACCGCCGTTCATGTACGATCGAGAAATATTTCCGATATTTTTGGCCGGTGGATCTGGATATGTGTTTACAATGAGCACGGCAGCCAAACTTTATAAGGCGTCTATGGAAGTACCACTAGTTTTAGCTGAAGATGCTTATTTTACCGGTTGGTTATTTGGAACATTGGTTTTTCTGTCGGATTGTGTACTAAATCTGATTTTATTTTGATAGGCATTTGTGCAGAGAAAGCGAAAATTCAACCAAAGAATTTCCATTTGTTCAATAATGGATATTATTCGGATATGTGCGATTTTTTAGGCGGAATAACACAACATCAAACCGAATTAAATGTACTGAAATTCGTGTATGACATCATCATGAATTCGGATTACAGATGTGCAACGCCACCGAATCAAATCGAAACCGATATAAAAGATTCAACCGAAAGCTGTTCAGATAAATTCGCGTTTAGACATCCGAACGGCAATTGTGCAGGAACCTTTTATAATTTACCGACCAAAAATATTGACCTAATAAGAAGCATAGGGTCTGCATTTTGATTGCATTTTTGTGGTTGACTCTAATAAATAGAAAAGAATTGTAAAATGATGTAGTTTTTTTTCTAAGACAGCCAATCTTGAGACATTCTTCGGAACATTGTTTTTCATGCCATTCTCAATTCCAACAGAATCTGATATAATAATATCCTCCTCTCTTTTTCACAAACTGAAAAATGTAATAAATAGCAAATAGACACGTGCGTCACGTAACATGCTGACTATATTGTTGACGATAACGTCGAGTGTAACGTCAAACCTGAAAACGAATTAAACAGAATTTGTGTGTTTTGAATGTTTTCAACACGTATTGTAAACAAATTGACTCGGTGACGCTAGATATAAATGCATTGTCTGAAAGACACGGAAAATATTCCAGTCTGTTCTTTCACCATTGACGTGTTCACTGTGATAACACTCGATGCAACATCTTTGTATTTAAACTACCAAGAAATTTCATCCCGTCACCAATTTTCTGTGTTGTAACGAGGACGCACCAACGATTACGCACAATAATTCAAACAATAGCATGTGATGAGCGAGATTATTACACAATATTTGCAACGTCTTTCTTTCTCTCTGGATTTTAATTAAAATAAAAAAAATTGATTTGAAGCCTCTCATGATTTTTATTCTTAAAAGCAAATTCCAAATTAAAAAAAAAAAAAAACAAAATGTCGTTCTTTGCAAAAAAAAATGTCAAATTTAATGAATTGGAACTAAGCGTTTAGTTTGGTCTATGATGGACTGGTTGCATTTCCGTCAATTGCGGTGTAAAGCCTCGGTTAGGTTGACTTTGATGATAGTACCTGAGAGGAGAATCACAAAAGAAATAATCAACAAGTAATCGAAATAATAGAAACATCTAATGAAAATGAAAATACCCATAGACTCTGCGTGTTTCTGATTGTGCGCCGGGGAAAACAATTCTGTCAGGGTCATGGCTGTATACTCGATTTGGATGGACATTTGATGGTGGTGGATACTGAACTGTGTTTTGGGTTTGACCATGTCCGAAGTTAGGACGTTGGGGTGGTGAGATGTTTCCTTGATTTTGTTGGATCGTTGAATCGGGTTGGAAACGTGTTGGATATTGATCTGTATTTGTACTTGGTACCAAGTTTCTTTTTTCTGTTGTCGTTATAATCGATTCACTCTCAAAACGAGTATGAGTTAATTCCGTTGGCTTTGTCACAACAGCATCCGTAGTCGCCTGAGTATCTTGTTTCGATGATGTCGTCGGGTTATTGTCGCTACTTTCAGTGTTTTGAACTTTCTGTTTCTTCGCCGCAATATACGGAAGAAGTAATTTCTTCATTGAATCGCTAATAAGCATGCCCTCAGTTTCATCTTTTTCATTCGCCGACTTTATAAACGACTGATAGTATTTTCGATTGTAACTTTGTGGCATTTGATATGGACGTTGTGTAACTGTCAATGTTATTGGTTGATCATAAATTGGCATCACTGGCTCTTGATCCTTGGAGTATTTCAAATAAACTCTTGTAGTGTCTTCATAATATTGCGGTGATTCTTCTCCGAAACGACTTTGATTTGGATCGTCCGCTAGCATATCGTCTGATGCATCTAAATTGTTATTGACCGGCACATTTTCGATGGGCTTCGGTGTAGATGATGGTAAATTTAGAAAGTATG
>NW_022199427.1:0-10678 GCF_009176525.2 Contarinia nasturtii | reverse complement strand
AAATTGGAGTCTCACCGAGTCGATTCACCTATATATATAAAAAAAAATTTCATTCGACAACTAAAAGGTTTCAATATTGGGAGATTTTACTATATATATATATAAAACATCCAGTTGTCGTTGATATGAGTATGCGTCGTTTTTGGTGTTTTTCTTTTTTTTTGGCGACCATAATGTAGAAATTCTTAAAAAGATTTTCGTAATGGCGACACAGCAAGGGAGAAGAAGTAGATGCGAAAAGTTGAGTGACCAACTGCCTTCATTGCAAACACGACTCAATGCACACAATCGCATAAGACAATCCACGAAGAATAATGGTGCAAAAGTTAAACTGTTTAACAGTAAACGAAAAAAAAAAACATAAACTCACTTTCGTCTCGATACATTTAAAGTCTTACGTCGTCGCAATATTTTGCATAGATCGAAGTTTTAATGCTATTTTGTTGCTTGGAGAAGCGGCAATCAAAAGACCAACCAAAAAGCATCGACAAACTTTGAGCACACAAAATGCGATTTCGGAGAGTTTCCGATGTGAAATTACATTTTTTTTTTCATGTCTGATATCCCATCATTGGAATGAAGCTTATTTTGCTGAGTTGTTTTTTTATGGTTTCGCAGCATAAAATCCGCAATCCACACATATACAAAAAAATGCAATGCAAAATAATTATCAGAAGCTATTGGGTTACAAGTTGATCGACGGTATTGATTGCAAAATCAGTTATTCAAATCAACAACCATACCAATGTATTTGTTTTTTAATTCTAAAGTGGGACGTCGTATAATTTGCGATTGAAATTTTTCCAATAAACAGAAAGAGAGAGAGAGAACAACGAACAATAACGGAAAACGACAATTTTCAATGGATTCACTTATTGAACGCGGGCGCGCATCGCAAATGGCTTTTGCCATCTTCATGTTGGTTCATGGCGTTTTCAATCAATTACCCAATTCGATTGCATACACCATGGGTAATATGTGCACACAATGTTCAAGAGCGAGAGTATATCGACGAACGCATCAGCGATTTCAGTTTTTCAATAATCGAATGTGAATATATTCTTATATTTTATCATCAATGTGTACATTGTACATTTAAATCGAATACAATCAGTTTTTTTTAATATGGAATCGATAGAAATTGCCAAGCAAAAAAGTATAGACACACGTCCAATGGCTGAACGCATTAAAAAAAATCGAAATTTATTATATTTGTTAATCCGTTTATCAGTCAGCCGTTCAATGAATGTTCTCTATTTATATATTATTATTGATATATCCATTTTTTGTTGTTGTTGTTTCAATTATATTTTTCATTCTCATCGGATATCGAGTTCAGCGGTAAGTATTGGTTTCGATGTGTTAAATTAATTCAAATTACAATAAATGTAATCGAGAATCAGGATTTTTATGCGTTATCAACGCCGTATTTTAATGTGGGTAAATAAATAAATTGGTAATCGACTGGAACGAACATTCAAGAAGAAACAAAAAGTCAATAACAACAAATTGATAGAAAAGTATACATTTTTTTAATGTGCTGTAAAAAACAATTTTTTATTTTCTGCTATAATATTAGTTTAATTGAGATTTTCAATTAACAATGGAACATATATGTGATTCAATGGATGTCCGAACAATAAATTGCACGTCACACCAACATCTGCGTGACAATTAAAGCATATTTATATATATTAATTTATTTAATTCAATTTTTAATTATCGAACGAATAATAACGCTAACAGTGTGAAAATATAAATACTTTTGATCTTCCATTGAATTAATTTCAATTGTGATGCATATGGCGACATATTTTTTTTCTCTCCTCAAAGTGCATTAATTAAACAATAACATAATTGCAAAAAAAAAATGTAACGAGATTGAATTTATTGTGGCAATGTCCCGCGGCGATCATACATTACGATGGAGTACAGATGTGAATTTGGTATAAATATTTTTTTTTCATTTTGGTATATTTACTAAAAATGGTATCACAGATGTAAACATTTTTTTTTTCAAATTCTAAACATAATAATTCTTTACTGCTATTGAATGATTTATGCAATCTTTCATATTTATAAAATCTGAAATGAAATTTGAAAGTTTTTTTATTTCATTTACATCCACTTCATAATACATTCCGCATAAAGAATCCGCAATTTGCAATTTGAAAACATATCATGAAATGAAAATCGGCCTAAAAAATACCAACTGTGACAAGAAGATATGGTTTGAAAATTTACAGAGCATGCCATGTAAATTTGAATGTGTTCATAATTCATTTGTAGGGGCAGGTATGAAGCGCTTGGAATTTTATATGCTTTTAGAGGTTCGCATGTGTACGGTGTATTGAAAATGTTGCATTGCATGCAGATGAATCTATATGGAACGAAAGGAAAAATGAAAGAGAGACCAGGCAATAACGATGAACATTTAAAATGATTGGTAATGTGGTACAATTTTTTATAGTGCTTCAACACCCAAAATACCCACCGAATTCTCTGAATTGAATTCAGACATGCTTTCCATACACAAAAAAAAATGAAACTCGCTACGATCAAGCCACGATGTGGATTTCACGCATAGAGCACAACAAATGGATTACAATTTATGTGAAACCATTAAGACCAGTGGCATTTGAGTGTCTATTTTTTGTTTATTTCCGCCACACATCCGATACGATGAATCTGGGAATACATTCACGCACGCAGTCACGCACATTAATGTGACTGAAGATAAAGCAAACAACAATTTTTGATTAAGTGATAACCATTTTAAATTTTTCCGTGTCATGACACACACACGATTGTTGTAATATGTCATTGTGATAAAGAATTTCAAAGATGTTTTGAGGATGTAAATACGTTTGGGGAAGTAAATTGCTTGTAATGTGCTGGTTTTCATTTCCTTCGTTCGGTTTTCGAAATATTTAAAGTGTTGCTTCTTTTTAATCACTCCGGTGAGACTGTCGTCGTCACAATTCTCTTTCTCCATAAGCATAGACATACTGAATGTGACATCAGCAAGTTATTTGATTGCTAATCGATTGCATCACTCAAAAGGAATATATTCAAAGCATACGTGGGCATGGTCAAAAAGTAAAGGATACTCTTCGGATTGGATCCATCTACCCATCAAAAACCCCATCAAATCGAATAAATACACAACTCTCGGCTCAGTGGAGGGGGAGGACGATTGAAAGGGAGGTATGTCCATCCTACACCCCTTTTTTCCCATGTATCGAAGCTCTAAATTATGAACTGTTTATTCAACGTTTGAAAGGAAAATGTTCAATGTTATTAAATCTTGTGTTCTCTTGTAATTTAGAAGTATTACATTCGTTTGAAAACTATATCAACATTTTGATTACACTTGCCGGAATATGGTAGGGTGATTTGTCTAGCAGTGGCGCCTTGAAGTATTTCTGAATTTTTCTACTAGTGATGTCAATGTTTTGATGTTGACCCAATTCTATGCCAGTTTCTGGAGTGAAAAACACCTACTGAAAATGTTTAAAAAATAAAAAATAAAGTTTTTTCGAAATTTTGAAGCGGAATGTGAGTGTATGTGTTGTTTTTAAATGGAGATGTGATGGAAAGTCTCAAAATATATGATATTTTGTGCCGGACAAAAACAAATTTTGGCAAAAAATCACGTCTTTAGAAAATCATAAATATTTTTTTGTTTGAAGCAGACTCCTATCAGTTTCTTTGTTAAACTAGGAGGGTTGCTAATTTTTCCTATTTTTTTTAGATAATCGCATATAACGTGTACATTTGACAAGACTTAACAAGTCCTAATTTTTCTTAGTTTTTTTTAGTTTTCTAGTTTGTGTAAAAAATTACCTTTAAAGCGGTATACAAAACTTTAATGGTGATTTTTTTTCGTAAAACCAAAACCGACGCCACTGAAAAAGACAAATTCCCCAATATTCGATAGCTTTCAAACTCTTGTTGGTTTTCTAACAACATATCCAATTATTTTGGATTTGCATTTTTAATAGGAATGATATTCCGTTGAGCTTTTCGATACCAGGAAGTGGAAACAATTTTGAAAAATGACCGATGCTCTCGGGTCTTAACAGGAATTGGATTAAATTTTCAATCAAGTGTGTAAGTACGCGAGTGTATTTTCTGAATGTATTGTGGGAGACTGGGATATTGTATTGTTTCAAAATACACGGCAAAATAATTTCGAAATTCACATGTGATTTCGTCGTGAATATAACAGACATTATAAAGAGATATTTTCAGCCAGATGAATCAGCTCAGCCAGATATCGTCAGGAGCTGAAATGGAGTGAACACAATAAAAGTGATTGTTATAGTGATTGTAGCAATGTAAGTGTAATCACTTCTATTGTTTTCACTCAATTTCAGCTCCTGACGATATCTGGCTGAGCTGATTCATCTGACTGAAAATATCGCATTATAATGTCTGGAATATAATAACACATTGGCCGGTAGGTATAATAACTACATTACTGCTCAACATTTTAATATGGAATTTGAAAATGTTTTTTCATTAAGACTGGCTACAATACAATAACATTATAAATACCACCCATTGTTTTGATTATTCACGTAATTTCTGTTCGTGCATTCGCTTGACCCATCTCATTTTCTAGGATGCAAACTCTGTGCAAATCGAATGAGGTTGAAACAATTGAATCGCATTAGAATAGAGATGATGAAAGAATGACACTCATTCGTCGGAAGGATTGGCGAATCGCACGCAAACATTGAAATCTAATTTGCATAGCAGTTGATTGTATTTTGTGTTGTTCGATATGGATGGCTAACTTAAGTTTGCTTTAGTTATCGCCCTGTTTTATAGTGTGCATATTTATGGACAGTTCAAACACTGTTTTTATTAAATTGAATCGAAAGACTGAGAGAGCGTTGCAAAGGAGAGAAAAAACAAGAGAGATATTCGTTTCAAAAATGGGCCAGAAAGTCATACATCACTGGTAATTTAAATTCCAAGAAGCATGTGTCCCAGCGGGGTATTAAAAAAACAAATTTCCATGGCGAAAGTGATGAAGTGGGTAAATTGGTTGATCAATGATTGTCAACATACATGCATTCCATTATAAATACATCCAAATGAGTCACATCCATGTATTCTATCTAGACCGAAAAGATCATCATATAACCTACCCCATGTTAGCATGGATGAAGAATTCTTCCTCATCGATAATAATTTTACACCAACACCACAATAAACTCAACTGTACAGTGGACTTTCGTTAATTTGAAGCCATCAGAAATTTGACTTTATCAGACCATATTTTGAGGTGACTGCCTCCTGGCTGATTGGTATATACATTTCAATTTTGTCACAAAAACAATTTTTCTTTTCTACGCTTAACTCCAAATGTATTTGGTTGTCACAAAATTGAAATGTACCAATTGCCAGTTCAATATATTATCTGGAGTTAATTATCAATATGTTTTCAAAATGACTAACAAAATGTACAAAAAACGGCCCCAAATATGTTTGTATCGGGCAATTTTTATGCCTTTTATATACGAAATTGGGCTCAAACCAAAAAGGAATTAATTTCGAATATTCGAATTACTGAGTTATATGCATTTTCAAAGTTTGGAATAAAGAGACTCTACTATATCTGCTTTTTAGGATTTGCCTACGATGTTCTCTCACTTGCCTCAATTCTCTGTTTTGGAAATTCTATTATTGTTTTCCATATTCATCACATGCTGTGGATAAATCAATCATACGTATAGATTCTCCAATATTTTGATTTTAAGCTCGATATTTTGCATGCAAAAACTATGCCAAATAAATGCGCTTATAATTTCGAGGGAATTGTCTCACATAAAATATGTATGTGACCCATTCACCTCGATTTCTTTCTCAAAAATATTTCGTATGTAAAATGGACCATTTTTAATGAGAATAAGAAATACTCATGCCAAAAAGAACTTTTTTTTATTGCACAAACCACATGGGTTTTCAAGCATAATGCATGCGCACAAATGATACATGAATCAATGAGTTATTCTTTGAAGTTTGAGATGGCAACCGAAAGCATATGTTAAATTTATGAAATTCTATATAATATTGCGCAAAATTGTTTGCATCTACACTGGAATTTAACCAGTTTCAATTGAAAAAAGAACCATAAATGTAGCTCGAAAATTAAAATGAAGACATCTATCATGTGGCGTTAAAAAAACATTAATAATTGTGCAAACAAAAAAATTCATCGTTATACGGTCAAAGGATTTATTTTTAAGGAAAAAAGCTTGCATTGTGATTGACAACGTAACAATGAAACATCCACTTTCTTCTCCGTTTTATATAACTCTGAGTCAACAACAAAAGCATATTTTTCTTCATTTTCTGGCACGAAAACGACCATTTTTACGATTCCATTGTCCGATTGTGTGAAATTGCATCGCACCATTTAACTGGTTATAATTTTTATTGCTGTTGCGCCAGACAGTGTGTGTGTGTTTGTGCCCTTCATTGAATTTCAAATGTAATATGGCATTCGAATCGAAAAGCAAGAGAAATAAAACACGAGTGCGCTACGTCTGCCTGATGTGCGCACAAGATTGTGATACAATGCAAAATACAATGGACAAATCGGATTCAGTAGATGATATGATACAATTCTTTGTTGAAACTTTTGAAACAATTGACTTGAGTTCGGTTTGTGTATGTACGATATGCATATAATTTCCATATTTCAAGAGTAACGGACAACTTTTCGAATCACATTTGCATCCAATTCATAATTCTTCCAACGCACAGATAAATCAGTCAATGAATTATGACCGCCTGATTTCGTGCCGTATATTGTTCCAGTCTGAACGATTCAATTTTCAATTCAAAATATGATTAATTAGATTCGAGGGCGGCCATGGATCTCATGTATTGATGTAAATATATTTCACTCCAAATTTTCTGTGGTTAAAAAAAATCAAACTGAGAAACCGAATGGATCAGGGGTTATTACAAACGATGTTTGCAAAAATGTTGACAAAAACATTCGGCACACACACACATTTATATATGTCTGCCACTTCTGCTCATTAGACAAACAATATGCAACGTTTATAAATTATTAACGTGAACCGAGAAAAAAAACGTCGTCTATTAATTAAAAATTCAGATTCATAGATAGAAAAAACTCACCGACAGAGATAAAGAGAGAGAAATGTAACGAATGAGCTTGTACAATATAATTTGAATTGATTCTTGGTTTGGCGCAATTTAGCTTTGTGGATTTTGAAATATTTGTTAAATGATATTTCGCATAAAAATTTCACATATAAAGTCACCTGACAACAACGTAACCACTTGATTCTTTGACTAAAGCATAAAAAAAAAGAAATACATACATATTTAGCATTGCTAAACAACTTTGTTTATCGTTTATGTTTGTTTTCATTTTGCGAGATCTATATCTTAACTGATGCCTACAAACACAGACATAAACATACACATATATATATATATATACGGAGAGACAGACAGGTATGTTTGTATGATCGCTTAATGAGTTTCGTACTAGACGATGTTGACACAAACAACATACGTTCCATAAAATGGTAATTGTTCTATGGAATTTTATTAATTTGAATGAATCATTATAAATGGTTTTGTGCGAAGAGGAAAAAAGAAAAGGCATGTGCGAGAGAGGGAGAGTGAACAACGCAAATTTCATAAAGTAAATACACGAGTAAATATGCCGAAAAGCCAGAACAATTGATTTCCATTTTGACGGACAATATTCAATTAAAACACCATCTCATAAATGAGCATAAAAAAGTAACAGCAACAATATCTCAATAGAAAACGAAATGAAATGAAAACAATAAAAAAAACGTTCGTAACATTCTTACAATTCAATATTAAAATAAAATGTTAAACAACAATTCGAAAAATTTAATTACAACGAACAATCGAAGAAAATGAGGTTCTTCTGAGCATCAACTCTTGTGAGTGTCAAAATTGAAAATTAAATTTTTTTTTGCAAAAAATTTATATTCCGTAGAATGAAAGAGAAAGAAGAAATGTCTACACACAATTTTCATCGCCTTTCCAATTGAGTGTAGAACACTATTTGGCCATAACATATTTATTTTATCTTTGATGGAGTCAGCTGAGGGCAACAGAAGGCCTACACCAAAACAATCAAACTAAGTCTTCAATCATTTTGGAACTTTTGTATGGGAGACATACTTATTTTTCGTTCCATCTTCTTGAAAGTTTCAGGAATTTTTTTTTTTAAAGAAAATAAATATTTTATGGTGAAATAGTATTATGCAATGTACACATAATTCCAAGGGTTCTTTCAAAGTGATTGTACACGTAATTTTAGTAATTTTCCCATTTTATTTGCTTGAACACTTCTTCAATACCTAGAAAAATGGATTTGTTTTCAAATTTGCAAAATATCCATCCTCAGCTTACTATATTTGTGCTTAATAAAAGCATAAGACGCATATATTAAAATGATTTACCAACCAACACCAACCGTACAATCGGCGGTAGCAAGAATTATGTTCATTAGTTCATATAATATATCAAAATGTTTAAAACAAACGATATTGTAATGCGATTAACTTTGCGCATTATTTGAAAGAAACAAAAATTAATCAGATTATATCAAGTGGCCTAATGAATTACTTTAGATCGCAAATATCGAAAATATCGCGAATATGGTTTAATTCGTTCGTTAAATTCATTGGCATTTAAAACGAGAGACGCATCATTACCATCCACTTTGCCAAAATGGATTACAAACACTAGTTGCAAAATGTGTACAGGCTGCAGTCGCAATCCGATACCAAAGGATGAAAACATCAAACAAAGCTCTCTCGGCTAGTCTCGTAATAACATCAAAAATTACTCCAAATAACAAGATTGGCAGAACGATAGGAAATGACAAGATTGATCTTAGCGGTAACGCAATGTTTTTTTCGACAGTCGCTAAGTGCCTCTGCAAGCAACAGAGATTATAGTTTGTGTGATTCATACACATTATGGGATGAGACAGGGAGAAGGAGCGATTACGTTAGATCGCGATACCAATAGCAAAACCAAAAATTTAATGGATTCATTATGTAATATGTCTGGTTTTGATCAACACGAAAATATAATCTAATAAACAAATTAAATGTCGATAAAATAGAGAGATTGTGTTTAGTTGACATGGAATCTCAGAATAGCATCCATAATCCGCACATTTATTTTATATATTGTATATACGTACTAATTTAAAAGATAGCCCCGCATCCATCACCACAACATTGTGGTCAATACAGCCTATCAATTCAAATCGACCGAGATTTAAATACAAACCACTTCGTATCAATAAATGAAACCACACTCGTGTACAAAATGATACAAATTTGTTCTATTTTTCGCCATTAGTTTGAAGTGAAAAGCTCTAGTATTGTTTGCAAAATCAATGATGAGCATTATATTATTTCTGGCTTTGTATGCGAATACAAAACCAAATGCTGCACAGCGCATAAAGACTCCAACAAACGAAAGACCAAGTTACAAGGGGGTTCGGAACATTTTGCGATTACTGCTACTTTTCTAATAAAACGTATTAAATTTGGTTTCAATGCAATTAATATACATACAAATATGTAAATTGTGAGATTTTATTTTATAAGCAGTTGAAAGGTAAGTTTTTATCGAATTAGAAGAATTTTTGAATATAAAAGTTTAAAAAAAGGTGAATTTTTTGGATCAATAATTCAAACCACCGAATTAAGCTGTGGAACGTCATAAACAAATATAACGAACTCAATCAAAATTCATTATTGATTTATTCTTTGTGTCTGTTCTTTGTTATATTTGTTCTTTTGTACCAAAAAAATGGTATTCGCACTAATGATTTTGGTATTCGCGCGGGGTTCGAAGCCCCTAGTAAAGCACAACATAGTTTTGGAAAGCACACTTTTGGTTTATCGATTTGAGTTGCATGCTTTTCAAAACCGATTTTGACATTAGACCTTTTATATTATTAATTATCATAAATTAAAGTTAGCCAAATCAATTCAATTATTGAATAAAATCTATCCAATTATCCTGATTTATAAGCATTTATTTTCATAATATTTATATATAGATAAAATAAATATTTCTAACAATGCTCATTCAACAAATTATTATGCAAACTATGTAAATATTTAACATTTAGCATGAGTGTGCAATGCGAATTCATTGGTTTTCACGGTTTTCACAACATTGTGCACGGCAAAAAAAGATGAATCGAAACCAATAAATTATTGGAAATAATGATATTTTGCAAAATCATGTAATTGCTATAATAAAAAAAATTATTCTGTTCGTAGCTTTTATAGTTTTTCGCTCTTAAAAAGTCTTTTGATTGGAAAATCTCTGGAAATTTGACGAATTACCAACATAAAATACAACAATGTTCATCATTGTATGAAATAGCAAAAGTCAAAGTTTCAATTCGTCTTCGACGAAAATCATTTATAATTCAAATAAAAGAAAACAACTTGAAATTGACTTATAATAAGTCGTTTTACAATGTTTACCCACTTGTTTTCGTTCAAACGGCTTTTTATATTAACTAATTTTGTTACTTTGTTTCGATCAATCGATGATTCGTAGTTTCATTTTTTCTATACATAATTTATATATTTTCATATTTTCTTCAAAT
>NW_022199426.1:0-5859 GCF_009176525.2 Contarinia nasturtii | reverse complement strand
CTCTCTCTCCCTCTCTCCCTTTGGTTCTTGTAAAGATACGCAAACAGCATAACCGCCACTTCCGAGCTACTCGATCTTGATTCGCACAATATACGACAGTTGATAGCTTGGCCCAAGACAACCATTGCCACAAACCAAACTACGTGCGCTCACCGGCAAACCGATTTCTAATACTCGCCACACTACAAGGACTATGTTTCATGTTCTGCTGAGAACTGTTCACAGCGGCGGCATTTCGGTTGATGCAAATGTTTTGCAAAAACATTGCCAAGTTGGCCAAACACTTAAACGGTATTATTATGCGATATTATTTTTCAACTGAAATCTTTGGGCTGTGCTTGGGTGAACATTATAGAAAATGTGAAATAAAATAAAACTGAAATTGTTCGGATGAAAAGGCTCAATGCAGATCCAATGATGTTTGCCCAATTCTAGCATTTCCATCGCTTAAGTTGGTTATTACTTTCTAACGGCCAAAGGATCGGCCCCAAAAAAGAAAACCAATGCTTAAATGAAATCGAAAATAAAAACTTTCTTCTTGCAAATGCAAAAATGTTCATGAAATGGTCAATAAATACTTTAAGCAAAGATGAAACATCATGCAGTGCTCGACAATTATTCACAAAGAAAAAAAACGGAAATATTTTCGTCTGAAAGTCAATGAGCGCTTATCAGTTTTCTTTTATTAATAGGTCGTAATAGTTTCGATTTATTTCTACCTAGCGGCGTCCAGTCTTAACAAATGCACACCACTTCGGAAGAGATAAGCAAGTGACCTCTGAAATGGTAAATTTTCAGTGATAACAAAAATGAACTTAAGTAGTCTGCTTGAGCTTGCAGTGGAATAATAAAAATTTGCAATGAATAAAAAAACCATGACGAAAAGGGCAAACAATTTATTAGTACTACAAAATGTTTTGTGAAGTGAAAAAGCAGACACCAAAAGGTGTAAAGTGTAAAGTTTTCAAATCTTTTTTTATACTCCACCATTTATTTTCGAACTTCATTTGGTTTTTATTATAATTTTCTTTTTTGGTGTGTAGTTTGCAAAACTTGTAAACTTAAAATCGCTCAAACTTTTAGAGGTCACTATTATTGTTGAAGTATGCTCTTTTGTTGTGCATTTTATTCAAAACGGTTGGATTCGATTGAATTGTATTATTATTTGTCAACGATTGATTTTAGAAGTAAATGAAAATTGTATTTTACAACACCACTGCTACGTCTCATCTTTCTCTATCTGCATAAATTACCGTATCCGTTTTTTTCTCTCGTTCGTTTACAAATTGTCTAGGATTGCAGCTGCAATAAGAACATTGATTGTCGGTTCGTTCCCCCTTTTGTTTCGGGTTCTGTACTAATCAAGTGTAATTGTGTATGTTTAGTATGTATCTCTCATTGAAGTTGTGCTGAGAAAATGGTTGGCAAAATATGGATTACACTTTTCTTTTTTGCAATATGGTGAAACCCTGCAATTCGGTCTGTTGTGCGACTATGAACATATAAACACATAAAATATACAAACACTCACAAAATACATACACACTGATGAATCTAGGTTTGTGTTTTCCGATTGAGTACGGACTGCATGGTAATACAATTATCCCAATGGAATGTGAAAATTGGGTGCATGTACGTTGTATTCCTTCAGTATTGTAGCATACGCTTGCTGTGCTGCCACCCCCCACCCCCCTTCTCAATCGCTCACTCTTACTTTCGGATTGGGATTGTGGTGCGAAATGAATTGGTACAACAGCGATAACCAGCAATTACATAATGTTTTCACAAACGAACTGAAAAATACAGCACAATTGCTAAGTGCAAACGCGTTGTGAATAACCGATAGAAAGCAAAGAGGGGGCCAATGCATAAACACACAAACACAAATGCACAGACACACACATACCAAATACTGGATACTAGTAGTCGAAGTTGTGACGAGAAAAATTTAATCAAAACATTTACTTGTATTATGATTACGTGAGCATGGTGCGTAATTATCTCAAGCATGAATTCGACGATGAAATTCGTCGTCCGAATGATTCAGCAGAGATATTTTCCGATGACATAAAGATGAATGTAAATAGAACAGCAGATGAACGTTTACTCTTTTCTTTTTATCTTTGGTTTTTATTTCGATAAATTTGTGGCCGTGTGTGTATGTGTGTTGTTGTTCAATATTTTGTTTGCCACGTTGAAATGGTGTACGATGCACAAGCAATTATGGATGGATGGACGAAGAACAAATGGCATTCCAACGAATTGCAAAAGTACCAACACTAGGATCTGACCCATACCATTGTGTAACAGCGTTGACGATAAACAACAAAGGAGCGCAAATATTCTATTGCATTGATGGTTTTGGTGCGATAAAATCGGATGCGAAAGAAGAAGATGTGCAAATTACGGATTATGATGTGCTGAACGAGTCTGGCATTTTTTTTTCTTTCCATCATATTCTTCTTCGTTTTATTATTTTTATTCTTATTCGTTGGATTAAAATATCATCAGGTCGGTGCGCTTTTTCTCTCTCGTTTGTACACAGTACCGTTTCTAAGTAACTGAATAAATGGACCGAGGTAGATGTATACGCGTCTATCTATCTAAATAAGATATTTAATGTTTTGACGAAGAAAAATAAGCAAACAAGAAAATACACAAAAAAATGCTTGAGTTTCATTTTTTCCACTTTCACACGTACCGTTCCCATTGCTTCGATTATAAACCAAATCTGTCTGATTTATTTGGAAAAAATGCCACTGCTGTACGCTATTGCATTTTGGTTTCATTCATGAATTCATCGTCTCTCTTTTTCGACTACATTTTCTCGTTGAGTAATGATGATGGTTTCTCCCAAATATGGAGAGACGAACGAAAGAAAAAAAAATGCCATAATTCAGTGAAGCAGCACCCGTTTGGTTTTAAGTTGATTAGCGTAAATATTGGGAAAGACGGAAAGAAAAATTATATGGCCAGGATTTTTACACTTTTCAAACACTCAATATTTGTACATTCTTCTTTCTCACGTGGTATGTGCGATATTTGCATATCAGATATGGTTTATTCGTTTTTGAACCAGCACCGAAATTTTCACCGATTTTTTTTTCATTTTTACGGTCTTCATACGTGAAATGAGTTCATGGATTTACCTTTATGAAATTTATTTTCATGTGTTTGCACATTTTTCCATCCAAGCATATCATTATTCGGTGTGATGAATCTTGTTATTTCAAGTACACCATTTGATCTTTTTACCCGTAACGGTGCTCAAAAAGCATCAGCATTTTCGAATAAAACAGCAGAGGTACCTGCTTTGAGCACCGTAATCATGATGAACAAAAAGTCTAATTTTAAATAAAACGTTGAATTAATTAAATTCAAATGGGTATGTTCAGTTTTCTTCTTTTCTTTTTCAGACAATACGATATGTGGATGATGATGAAAGCATACCTATTTATTAGCTGTAAATTCCGTTTGTATCTTCGGTATTATCTGTATATCGGTTAATATTCTAGAGTGCGTATCAATAAAATTGTCGTAAAATTAAATTAAACCGATGACACAAAAAGGCTGTTGATCAAAAATTCAAAGGGAAAGGCAAAATGCGAATTCAATTGTAATTCGAAGAACAGACGATTGAATGCATTGTTCGAATCTGTGGTAATATATGCTGTGCGTGACATGTGTAAATATGAGTGCGTTGATGGATGCGTTTACGCGACAATTGGCGATTATCAAGTCTTTTCTTTGTCGATTATCAACATAAAAACGCGTACGCTACAGAGAATAAAATACGATTGCTCAGACAGCGAAAAACGCATGAATGGACGGGAGCATCAACACACATGTAGGCATTCCAAATGTAGTGTTCATCATTTGTGGAACTGAATCGCAATCGCCTGAATAGTCACGTAAATTGAATAACGGCATTTTTACGATCATTTAATCTTTTTGATATTCGGGTGCAATGAATTATTGACAGAGGCACCGTACAAATAAAAGAACTAATAAAAAAAAGTAAACGTACGCTAAAGCCAATGCCATCAATAAATATTGCACATAAACCAATTTCAACTGATATAAATTCTCAACGAAACGCAAATCAAGCGGTAATTCAACATCATCTTCATTTTTTCCTTCTATTTTCACACCAAAACATATTCACAACGCGAACGGGTATACAGAAAAAGAGACGGAAAATTGAAAGCTGATGTGTGAATCGTACGATTCGTATTTGTACCATAAACAACGAACATTTATACCGTTACTTTATATACCTATATAGATATGTTTAGAACAAAAAGAAAAAAATCAGATAAATTGTCGTTTTTCATGTTTTGTCGTACCTGTTTCCATTTTTATTCTTATTTCCTTTTTTACGTGGCCGAACTATATGATTTTCCATCCAAGAGCGAATTTTCAAACCGAACATTATTGCTTTGTGTTTTATGCGTTGTAAAACACTCAGCCGCTCTTCAGTTTTTTTTACTCTCTCTTGCTGTGTGTATTATTATTATTTCAAGTGTCCTTATAAACTGTGTACACTGTATGTATCTTTTTCTATCTCCTTCTATGTCTCCTTCTCTTTCTGGTTTTTTTATCTTATTTGTGTATGTTTCAGTTGTCCAATTGTACACAATTCTTTTTGTTTCGTTTCTCCATTTAATTTGGTATCAGCATTGTTTGTTGCTTTATTGTTTTGAATGTTTCAGTGTACACAATTGAGTTTTTTCTGGTTTCACTACTTTAGATTACAAAAAACAACTGATTTTCATTAAGTTTATTTTTTCGGGTGGATGTGAGTCTTTTGGTTTTCCTCCTCGTCTCTCTCTATTTTCTTTTATCAAGTCACTATTTCCCTTCGATTGAACATACACACAATGTGGTGAATAAATAATATATATATATATTTTTTTGTAAAATCAAGTGTTATTTGTTGCGACAATCTACAATTATGTGCAATTTTGCAGCCAACAGTCATCAACAGCAACACAGAAATGTGGATTCTATTTACTAAAAAAATATATACGTGTGAATTGGGTGATTGGACACAACTCGGTGAAATTGAGCTTTACCCTCGCTAAAATCAAATGACGACGTTATTGTCTGTGTATTATATATTTTTGTTACTTGATGCTTCTGTTTTATTTTCTTTATTCTTTGCGATCCTTTCACTTAACAATGACTATTCACGCCCACTGTCGTCACACTCTGAAATGAGAAAAAAAGAAAAACAACAAACAAATTAGATATATTTTGAAAACTTAAATTACCTAATCAAAATTCATTCTGAAATTAAGGAGGTGTTCATTTTTTTGTGTCTCATATTTTTGTTTTCGTCAAACGTCAGCTTTAATTGGAAACCCAAAGAAATATACAAAGAGCCACAGAAGTTCAGTGGTTGTCATAAAGTCGATTTTCCTACATTATAGTAAAAATTTAAATGGGATTTTTCCATTTCAAAGTTCCTTATTCAAATGTTATGCAAATAAAAAAAACGCATAAAGTGTTCATTCGGTCTGCTGAGTCAGAAAACCGAGATTCAAAAAACTGTGCATCAACAAAGAACAATTCTTTAATTTGAAAACCAGAAAATCGGAACAGTAAAATCAACATACACAGAAAAAAAAAACATGTAGATAGTTGAAATCGGCTTAGCAACTGCAATCACTTTAAAAAGTTGCTGCAATTTCTTCATTTTTCATTTGACTTGAGTAGAAAATAAATTGAATCCAGCAATGCGATCCATTGTTTTGAGACAAAGCAATCAAAAAACATGCCATAATAAGCGAAAGTATTCGATTGAATCGAAACAGCAACTCTATCAAAATATTTCGACGAAGAGCAATGGCCCGTCAT
>NW_022199425.1:0-7262 GCF_009176525.2 Contarinia nasturtii | reverse complement strand
TTCCAACAGTAAAAAATCGTTGTGTTTTATTTCATTCACCCTATACATTATGGTCCTATCGAATCAGGAATTGAGAATCGATGGCAGTGCTCTGAAATTAAGGCACAACGAAAATAAAAAATATTTCATTTGGATAGATTGGAAAGATTTTATTTCGGACAGAATGGAAAGATTGCGTCATGCAAAAATGTGTAATGTATTACACATAAAGATGGCGAAAATACATTCATATAAGAAAGAAAGACGATAGTACTGAGAATGTTCGGCAACGAACACCAATACTGTCGCATAGGATAAATGTGTGGCGAAATTGATCGGAGAGAGTGTGAATACTTAATTCGCATAAGAATTGGAACGAAGGAAACTGAAACGATCAGTTGGACATTCAATACACGCACACACTGGACAGAGACGAAATGTCAATAGGAGGAGAGAGAGAAAACGTCAACCAGTATTGCACATACCGGCGAACGCTCTCAAAGCATCAAGTTGTTTGTGCAAGTTCAACGCGATCTCAACAGTGACAATAAATTGCAATTATTCGTCGACAAAAAGCAAATTTTACCACAGTTCAAAGTAATTTCACTTCAATTAATTGAAATCATCGTGGAAATGGAGAAAGGCAAGACTCCAGGAAAAGCCACAGGTGAGTTGTGAAGTGAATTAATTGGGTAAAATCGCGACAGTGTTGAAATAGGAATAGACGTGCAAGGATAGATTAGGAAAATAAATTCGGATATTGTGATTAAATTACAATAGGAAAGATAGAAAAGTGGATAATTAGGAGAGAAGAATAGGAAATAAGACAGAATTTGGATAGATTTGGACAGAAAATTGCGACAAAAAGTGTGTGACATTGTGAAATCATTGGAAAGTACCGTTGTGAATGCCAGCATAAATGCTTGAAAAAACGTGAACACAGCGGGCATTGAGCGTGCACGTTGTGTTTAATACGGTTTTCGGTTGATGCGCATTTCGCAGAACTCATAAACAAAAATTTTGCTTTCAGCAAAATTGTTTATGAAACAATAAACAACCGCTTAACGGACCTTTTTTGTTCTCGTCGACAAGAATGAAATCGGTTTGTGAGTAGTTTTGGATAGAGAATTTCACTTTTGTACAGTCAGACAAATGCTTAATTCGGATAGAAAAAAAAAATGTTTGTTGATTTTTTTTCTCGGGATAAGACAACGGCATTTTTCTTGGAATTAGACAATGGAATATTTTTGTATAAGAAAGCACATGGTCAGACAAAAGTGAAATACAAATTGGAAATAGAATAATAAATTGGAATAGAGCGATCGCTGGATTAGAAAAAAGATAGATTTTAATTGGAATAAGAAGGAATAGAGGAAAGAAATTTCTTTTTCGCTTGCGCAAGTGAAATAACAATAGGATTAGATTGGAGCAGATGTACACACAAAAAAATTTGCGGTAAAATTTAATGTAAATGCGGTTACTGAGTAGTGTGTGGTTAAATTTAAAGGCAATGCGGTTAAAATTTCGTCATTTGGATTCTTTAATATAAGAATTCACCGCAATTTACCGCATTCATACAAAAATGACCGCACACGCATAAGAGTAAAATTCAAACATTCAATCCACCATATTAGAGTATGAATTGATTGTTATAAAACATTCTCGTTAAATACATGGTACTCAGTAACCGCATTTACATTAAAATTTACCGCAAATTTTTTTGTGTGTATGCGTACCGTTTAAAGTAGCTACATTATATGCACGGATAGAGAGCTCAATTAATAGAATGTTTAGGAAAGTCATGTTTAGATAGAGTCAACACTGTCACAATACACTTTTAGGATTTTTTTTTTGATTTTTTTTTGGATAGACATTGGATTGTACAAACATTTTTTATGTTTTGTTTCGTGGTACAAAGGTGACAACGGCAACGGTAACATCGATTGTGACTACTACAACGGCAATAACAACAGCCACTGAACCAGTTGCATCAACAACAACTGTGACAATGCACAATTCACCGATTGCCACACCGGCTACAACGTATGCATCGGTAGTCAATCCACAAGCTGGACAGAGCACATCATTTGGACAGACACCGACAAATACATCGGTGAATACGGATGAGGAAGATGTAATAACAGTAAATTCGGATGAAGGCGATGCCGGCAATGATAAAGCTGGTGCCAACAACGATGATTTGGATAGACCACAACCAGCCTCTTATTTTGAAGTTTGGGGCCGACAATTTAATGCATATCAACGCACAATCAAACGTATTCATACGTTTGCACAATCGGACAGATTAGATACCGCTAGTTTGCAAATGGTTAAAAATCGGAAAGAAGAATTGGAAAAGGAATGGACAGCAATACATGAATTGTTTTATACATTGATCGGACAGGCAAGTGATGAGCTGGCACAAGCATATGATGAAGCCATCGAAGTTTTGGAAGAGATTTATTATGAAGCTCATGCAACGATGAGTGAAAAAATAAGTTCATTGGAAGAGAAAGTTGTATCGGAAAGTCGTTCAGCAAGCGAAGCTGGACAAGAGGATAGACCCATCAAGTTGATAATGCCAGTTCAACAGCATAACATGCAAAACACATGGGGAAAGTTTGATGGGGGTTTGCGCAAATGGATAGGATTTCGTGATCGCTTCAAAGCTGCGATTCATGAAAACAGTGACATCAAAGATGCATATAAGTTATCATATTTATTGCAGTCTTTGACAGGCCCAGCCGCACAAGCACTTGGAAAGAGCGATAATTATGCGCAAGCATGGGAACGTTTGTTTGAGCTGTACGACAAACCGTATCTCATTGCTCAAGAACATTTGCGGGACTTTTACAGATTACCTGCATTGCAAACCCCAGCATCGGCACAGGAATTGGAAAGAATGTCGAATGTAACACACGAGGTGATTCGACAACTTCAATCGTTAGATTATCCAGTTGAGCATTGGGACTTTGTTTTCGTACACGGTCTACATGATCGTTTAGATACAAAAACGGCAAGAGACTGGGCACTGAATAATAACAAGAATAATCCACCGGTATCAGATATTCTAAAGTTTTTGGATAGAGAAGCAACGGCTTCACAGCACACCCGAGCTGAACGGAGAGAGATTACGATTGTGAAGGATAATAGCCCAAAGACAGGGCCATCAAACAGTACATTGTCTCGGAAAGAAATAGGAAAGACTGGTGCGATACCAAAACAATTTCGGTGCGAAGCATGCCCGGAATACCACCAACTATATGATTGCCCAAACTTCAATTCATTAAATTTTAATGCTCGGAAAGACTTTATGGAGAGAAGACGCATTTGCGAAAATTGCTTGAAAAAGGGGCACACCAAGGACAAGTGCTTTGATGAACGGCGCTGCAAATTCACACAGTGCCAAGATGACCCAAAGCACAACAGTCTCTTATGTCCATTCAAAATAAAAACGGCCAGCGTAAATGTGGTGAAGAAAAAGGATTGACTAGACGTAGGACAGAACAAAGAAAGCAAATCGGATAGTAAATTGTTTGAGGATAAGATGGACTTAGTAAATAGTAAACTAAATTTATTGGAAGAGAAAGAAAAATTGTTGTCGGATAGATTAAAAATTACAGAAAATCGGAAAAGAAAATCGAACAATGTCTCAAACAAATTGGAAATAAAGAAATCAAAACCTTCATTACCTTATGAGAATGTGTTTGATTTGGAATTGGAAGAGAAAAATACATTTTTTGCTACAGCTGTTGTAGATATTGGAATAGGAAACAATGAATTTTTAAAGGCAAGAGCTTTCATGGATATAGGTGCGCAACCGAATATGGTAAGCTATACACTGTTTCACAACAGATTGGAGGAAAGAGTTAGGATAGCACAAATAAAAAGGAAAGTACTTGGAATAAATGGTCAACCATTTCAGATTCGGCAAAAAACTGGGTTGAGAATTCATTCTTGGTTTGATCATAGCACATATATTGATGCTATGTTTTGGATAGTGCCGAAAGAGGCGGGTTGGCAGCCATATATGCCGGATAGAAGAATGAATCCATTCAAACATAGGAACCCAATAGAGTTGCCATTTGCAGATCCAAATTATTGGATACCTGAACAAGTACATTTGTTACTTGGTGTTGGATTCTTTGCAAAAATAATTGTTTCAGTAGTGGATAGAGGAATAGATGGAACTGCATTAATGGAAACTCGAATAGGAGTAATTATTTTCGGAACAGATTCGGAAAACATAGAATTTGGAGAAGAATTTGAAAATGCGCAGACTTTGTTGGCCATTGATGTTAAGGAAGAGATTAAATTGGATAGATTATTGGAAAGACTTTGGCAACAAGACCAAATACCAACGGCATCAAAGCTAACAAAAGAGCAATTGGAAGTAGAAAAACATTATTTGGAAAATTTCAGACGTGACGACACTGGAAGGTTTGTAGTAAGAATTCCTTTGAAAGCGGACAGCCCATGTTTTGGCAGTTCAAGAGAAATTGCATTGAAAAGGTTCATGTATTTGGAAAGACGCTTCGCGCGAGATCCGGATATTAAAGAAATGTATGTAGGAAAGATGAGAGAATTAATGCAGCTCGGCCATTTAGTACCAGCTACGGAAAGACCAAAATCGGATGAGATTGTGTATTACATACCACATCATTGCATTTCTAAGGAAAATCGGATAGTTTATGACGCAAGTTGCGAAACGGATACAGGTGTTTCTCTCAATCAAATTCAAATGCTTGGGCCGAAACTACAAAAAGATCTATTCGTAACTATTATGCGTTTTAGAAGACATAGGATAGCGATTTATGCAGACATCAAAAGGATGTTCAATCAAGTCAAATTGGAAAAAGATCAATGGAATTTACAACGAATATTTTGGAGAGAAAATAACGACCAGCCATTACGTGAATATTGGCTTACTGTTATTATTTTTGGAATGAAGTCTTCAGCACATTTAGTTGTTCGTTCGGTTATACAAGCAGCTAGAGAAGCCAAGCATAAATATCCGAAAGCAGCTGAAGCAATCGAAAATGATTTTTACATGGACGATTGTGCTACTGGACAAGATTCGGAAAAGAAGCATTACAACAAGAAGAGCAATGGGAGCAGGCATTTATATTCGGACACAGAAAATCAATGGAAAGGTTAATTGCCATTTATTGGTTACCAAATCGCGTATAGCGCCAGTCAAAACTGTGCCTATTCCGAGATTGGAACTGTCAGCTGCTGAACTTCTATCGAGATTAATTAGAGAAGTTTTGAAATCATTGGAATGGCAGAAAGTACCATACTTTCTTTGGACAGATTCGAGCATCACATATTATTGGATTAAGAAAGAGCCATGTACATTGAAAACATATGCAGCAAACCGTGTGTCATCGATACAAGAGAACACGGCAGTGGAGTGCTGGCGACATATCGATGGGAAAGATAATCCAGCAGATTTACTCACAAGAGGTGTTACACCATCGGATTTGATTGATAATAAATTGTGGCTACATGGACCAGAGTGGTTATCTTTGCCACAATCGGATTGGCCAAAATCTTGTATCATGAGTGAGCCGCCAGAAGAAGCGATGTCTGAGGTGAAAGTAAATTCGCTGGCTGTATTCAGAGATGGCTTACGCATTGGATTAGAAAAAACAAATCAAAACGTGCCATTATTAGAGTACACTGGAAAGTTGGAAAAGGCCATAAACATTATTAGTTATGTAGAACGTTTTGTCAACATTTGGCTTGGAAAGTCGAAAGTCAAACGTAAACGGAGTAGAAGAGGACAGATTATACAAAGAGTCATGCCACCTTCAAATGAAGAAAAGACAAAGGCAATGAAATATTTAATAAGAAAAGCGCAACAAGAACATTTTGGAAGAGAGATTATTGCAATCAAGGAGAGAAAAACTTTACCGGAAAAGAGTAAATTAGAATCATTAAGACCAATTTTGGATGAAGAAGATTTATTGCGATTAGGAGGAAGATTGGATAGATCGGATATTGACTATGAGATGAAACATCCATATATTGTTGCTCACGATTCGCGTTTGGCACACCTCATAATGGATTATGCACACAGACAAACGAAACATGGAGGTGTACAAGTAATGATGCAGTACATTCGGCAAAAGTATTGGATACCGAAGTTGAGGAGTGCACTAAGGAATGTTGTGCATAAATGTGTAGTCTGTGTGAGGATGAATGCGAGAGTTGAGTCTCAGTTAATGGCTGAATTGCCAAAGGAAAGAACACGCATCGGAAAGGCGTTCTTGTATACTGGAGTCGATTACGCCGGCCCATTCGAGATCAAAATTGTCGGAACAGAGGATAGAATGAAAGCTTGGATAGCCATATTCGTATGTATGAAGACAAGAGCCATTCACATTGAAATAGTATTAGGATTGTCAAGCATTGCATTCATCGCATGTTATGAAAGGTTTATTGCACGGAGAGGACGCTGTGAAAAGATTTTCAGCGACAATGGAACCACGTTCACTGGGACAGATAAGGAGCTAAGAAAGGCATTGGAATATTGGACAGAAAAAGGAACGTTAGATCATTTGCACAGTAAAGGGACAGAATGGCATTTCATGGCACCAGCAGCGCCCCATCAAGGCGGCATTTATGAAGCCGCTGTGAAGTCAATGAAGTTCCACCTAAAAAGAATCATCGGACAGAAAGTATTGCGATATGAGAATTTGAGTACGTTATTGTGCCAAATAGAAGCCATACTGAACTCACGGCCACTTTATCCGCTCAGTGATGATGCCAAAGACATGCAGGCATTAACACCTGGCCACTTTCTAATCGGCGAGCCATTGATTGCACCATTGCCATTTAGGATAGATCCGAAACCGACATCAACTGGGATAAGACTTTGGAAAGAGAGGCAATTAATGGTGCAACACTTTTGGGACCGATGGAAGAACGAATACTTAGTAACTCTACAGGAAAGAAAAAAGTGGCGGAAAGAGAAAGAGAATATAAAAATTGGACAGTTAGTCATACTCAAGAGCGAGAATTTCCCGCCAAGCAGCTGGGCTATGGGAAGGATTTGCGAGTTGCTACCTAGTAAAGACGGATTAGTTCGGACAGTGATAGTTGAGACGGCTACTAACAAATTTAAGCGGCCCGTCCAGAAGCTTTGCATATTACCAATCGAACCATCGCAAGGATAGATTTAAGTTTTACATTGGTATAGATATTTTTAAGTCATTTATTTGGATTGTATAAAACAGTAGTTTTAGGAGAGGACTGTATCGAACTGTTTGACAGTTCGG
>NW_022199424.1:0-3710 GCF_009176525.2 Contarinia nasturtii | reverse complement strand
GACGTCTCGAACTGAAAATGGTCCTGAAAAGCCTCTATATCCAAGCATTAAATCTGACAACTGAACTTTTTGTCAAACCATTCGCACTCTTTTGTACGATTCTTTTTTATATATGGTTGAATGGTGTCGAAGAAATTACCGTTTCTAAACTGTTCATTACTGTCAATTTATTCAATACTATTGCGCTCAACATTTCAATTTTTATTGAGGCAATTTTTCAGATGTTTGAGGCATTAGCCGCGATAAAACGTTTACAAATGTTTCTGCAATATGAAGAATGTAAAACTGAAACGGAGTCAATAAGTTCCGATGAGTTGGAGGCGCAAAATTTGGCCATTAAAATGAAAAATGTTACAGTTGAATGGAATGTGGTTGAAAATCAGAATAGTTCCTCTTCAAAGATGGACCCAAACCAAAGTAAAATAGAACCAACAACCAACGAAAGCCAAGCATTTGGACTTCGTGATATAAATTTAGAGGTGCCGAAAGGCAAATTGGTTTTCGTCGTCGGATCAGTTGGAGCAGGTAAATCAACGCTAATGCAAGTCTTGTTGAAGGAGCTACCACTGATTCAGGGTACAATGGGAATCAATGGCACGGTGTCATTTTCAAGCCAAGTTAGTTGGACGTTTACATCGACAATTCGGCAAAATATTACTTTTGGTCAGGCGATGAATCGCACACGATACGATGAAGTCACCAAAAGTGCGGCTCTGAATAAAGATTTTAAGCAGTTTAGCAATGGCGATATGACATTGATTGGTGAAAACGGCGCCGGTCTATCGGGTGGACAGAAAGCGAGAATTAAGTAAGATTGCCCTATTTAAACGACGAGCAGAAATGATTTATGATTCAATTTCAGTTTGGCCCGAGCAATGTACCGCAAAGCAAATATCTACCTCATCGATGATCCATTGAGCGCGGTAGACACTCACGTGCAAGCACATCTGTTCCACAAATGCATTGGATCGAACGGATACTTGGCTCGACAAAATGCCACTCGCATTTTAGTAACACATCAATTGCATTTCATGAAGGAGGCAGACTGGATTGTTGTTTTGAAAGATGTAATTGTGATGCGCAAGCATTGCGCCAGCAATAAATCAAAGAAATAAAATCTGTTTGTGTTTTGCAGGGGAAAATCGAAACACAAGGAGACTATGATACCGTTGTGAAGAATGGAGTGGAGTTTGACAACGTATTGAAGCACAATGAAAACGAACAGATTGAAAAGGACGAAGAATCAGAAGAAAAGAATCGCCGAATGTCCACCTTGTCACAAAGAAGCCGAGCAGATTCAATGGTGTCTTCAAATAAAATGGACAACGATGTGGAGGAACATGAAAAGAATTCTGATGAAAAGAATGCTCTAATGGAGTTGGAGGCATCATCAAAAGGAAAGATTAAAGGATCAATTCTTCACAAATATCTTAAGTCGTCGAATATTCCGGGCGTCACAGCACTATTATTTGCGTTATTTTCAATCGCACAAATCTTTGCTAGTACAGCCGATGTATGGGTTTCATATTGGTAATTGATTGAATTAGAACTCAAAGCAAACAGTTGCTTCACTTATCAAATATTTTCGGTTGCATTTTCAGGATAAGAAACGAAGAAGGTCGAACTCGTCAATCGAAGATGATCGATTCGGTAAATCAAACATCTATTGAAAATGAAATTTCGTTAGAGGCCTGGTCCACCCAAACATATGTGTATATTTATGGTGGAATTATCATTTCATTGATAATATCAGCCATCATCCGATCAGCCGTGTTTTCCGTAGTGTGTACAAAATCTTCGCAGCATTTACACGACACAATGTTCCACGGATTGATGACGACAAAAATGAGATTTTTCGACGTGAATCCTGCGGGGCGAATTATGAATAAATTCACAAAAGATATGGGCAGTATTGATGAAATGCTACCAAAAACTCTGTTAAAATCAAGTCAAATATGTTTTACCATGCTAGGTGTAATAGCCATCACCATATTCACGAATGTCAAACTTTCAATTGTGACTCTCACATTGGGCATGGTCTTTCTTTTGCTTCGCAAAATTTATGTCAAATGTTCCACAAATATCAAGCATTTAGAAGGAATAAGTGAGTGTACTAGAGTATTCGGACCTATTGAGTATAAAAATATATTTGAATTTACTTGCAACAGCTAAATCTCCCGTCTTTACTCACATTTCGGCGACATTGGAGGGACTACCAACAATAAGAGCATTTCAAGCCCAAGAAATTTTGCAAGATGAATTCGAACGACATCAGAACTTAAATACCGGCACATCGTTTATGTTTATAGCTACATCTATTGGATTCGGTTTTTCTCTAGATATGATGATATACATCTTCATTGGTATTGTCATTTATGTCTTCCTGGCAGCAAATGATGGTTTGTCCACAATTTCTTGTTTGAAAATTGCATATAAACATTTCGCATTTTCATAGGGGTAACTGGTGATCAAGTTGGATTGGTTCTAACGCAACTATTTACTATGTTGATTGAGTTGCAATACGCAGTAAGATTAAGAAAGTATCTTGACTGTATATCGAAATACTTTTCTGCACAGTAATGTGTGCGGAAACGTAAATAAAGTCAAATTTGTCCGACTGACTGAGTGAATTTTGTCTTCATTAAACAGGTGCGGAGGTTACAAATCATTTGACATCCGTTGAACGTGTCCTGGAATACAGCCAGTTGGAGCCTGAAAAACAACCAGAAATACCACAAAATGTATCGCCAGACTGGCCATCCAAGGGGAAGATTCAATTCAAACATGTTTCTTACCGATATTCGGCTGATGATGAACCAATCTTAAGTGGTTTGTCATTTTCAGTCGAGCCCAAAGAGAAACTCAGTATCGTCGGTAGAACCGGAGCTGGAAAGTCTTCATTGATCAGTTCAATTCTGCGATTGGCAATCGTCGATGGCGACATTATCATAGACGATGTCAACACGTCTTCGATCAATTTGCATGTGCTGCGATCGAGAATATCAATTATACCCCAAGAACCAACTCTTTTCTCAGGCACCCTGCGAAGGTAGTTTCAGAAGATCCGACTCCAAATTCAAATCAACACAAAACAATTCTTTTGTAGGAATTTAGATCCATTCGAAGAACATTCAGATGACGACATTTGGAATGCACTCGAGAATGTTGAGCTCAAAGAATTAGTTTTGAAGAATAATGGTTTGCAAATGCCGGTTCTGGCTCATGGACAGAATTTCAGTACGGGCCAAAGACAAATCTTATGCTTGGCTCGTTCGATTTTGAGAAAGAATCGCATCATTATTCTTGACGAAGCAACAGCAAATGTGGACCCTCGGTAACTCACTTTTTTCGTAAATCGTTACAATCGTTACACCATTGGGGTCTATTCTGATTAAATTCAAAACAAATGGTTTGCCTTCGTATCTCTTTCAGGTCAGATGAAGTGATTCAGAGGACAATAAGAGAGAAATTTGCTAATTCTACTGTATTGACTGTTGCGCATAGAATTAACACAGTCATCGATTCTGATCGCGTATTAGTTATGGATGCTGGTGTTGCCGTTGAGCTCGATGCTCCCTATGTTCTTTTGCAAAACAAAGATGGAGCATTCCGAAAAATGGTCGAAGCGCTCGGACAACAAGGATATGATCGCTTGTATTTAAAAGCTAAGGCAAAATTTGAAAGATCCACATTTTCTGAAAAATAAACAC
>NW_022199423.1:13986-14339 GCF_009176525.2 Contarinia nasturtii | reverse complement strand
ACAACCGCAGCTTCTTTATTTCCGCAATAAAAACACACCAACTTTTTTCATGGCGAAAATGAAAAATACAGCGAAGTACGCTTGAAAAATTAAAATTTCAATTGATTAATCGCAGATTTTAGATGAAAGTGCCAAATCGAATAATTTATGTAAAACGATTTTTTGGACAAATATTGTGGTTCCGACAAACTGCGGTTACATTTGTTGGTTTTGCACGATCTCTTAACTCAAATTCATTCTATTTCATACCATACATTGGCCCGTGAAGGTATGATGGGTATCATAACCCGAGCGAAAACGTAAAGCGTTTTGATAGACGGATCAATCCCATCAAACTTGCTGGCGGTGCATGG
>NW_022199423.1:5232-13886 GCF_009176525.2 Contarinia nasturtii | reverse complement strand
GTTACTTGTTGGAGTGGCTCTTGGTCTATACCGGAAAATTTAAATTTCCCAAAATGTGACCTTTTTCAAATATTATCCAAACTAGTATGGTACAGTTTTTAAAAAAAGCGGTACATTTAAGTACATTTTTAAATTATTTCTTTAGATTTTTTTTCGAATTTTGGCCACAATTTCTTCCATTTTTTGAAAAAATGTATGGAGAAATTGTATCCATTTAGTTTTGGATGTAAATTCTCCATCAGTTTGGTAATATTTTCCCCGGGAAATTACGTCCAAATCGAATTGGAAATAGTCTCCCTGGGTTTTTGGCCGCAATTTCCCGAAAATAAAATATTTTTCTTGGGGAAAATATGACCAAATTTTAAAAGGAATTATTTTCTTCAATATTTCGGGCATAAATTCTCCATTAGATTTGTATGGGGGAAATTGTAACCGGGGAAAATATGACCGGTCACCAATAATTTATGTAAAACGATTTTTTGGACAAATATTGTGGTTCCGACAAACTGCGGTTACATTTGTTGGTTTCGTAAACGTAAAGCGTTTTGATGGACGGATCAATCCCATCAAACTTGCTGGCGGTGCATGGGTTATTCACAAATATTTTCCATTGGCATTTTCGGCCCATGTTCATTGAGATGATTGTGTTAGTCATATCTCTGTCTGTTCTCGCAAGTTCAACATTTTTGCAAAATGCATCGACAATCGTTATTGAAAACTCTGCATCACGATTTACTTTATAGTCGCGATAGCCAGAATTACCCAAACTCTCAAATGTCCGAAAAACTATATAAAAATCAATGATCCAAATGTTATAATATGATTTTGAATATGTATTTTTTAAAAACTATTTTAGAAATGGAATTTTCATATGAAAAATCCATAGAATTAAAAAAGAACATAATAGATTCAAATTGTTTATACAATTTGAAACGTATGCAGCACTTCATTTGAATTGCAAACAAAACAAAAAAAAATGATATTATTCAAATATTCGGTTGGATTTTTCGGAATTTCGTATTCATTTTCATTGAATAATTGCAATTGTTTAGGGCAGATGAATTGTACAAACGAATAGAAAAGTTTTCATTTTATTCCACAATTGAAATTTTTCGGCAAGCTTATTTGAATAACTTTCTCGTTCCAATACACCACATAACCTTTTTCTCAGTGTTAAACAGCTTTTTGGTACAAACACAGTAACCGTTCGTTTCTTCGCATCACTTTCGGTTTATTTTGTGGAGCATCGCATTCACGCCATAGTAAACGGCAAACGTATAAAACGTAAAAGTCATATTTTAACTGATTTAAAAATAAGCGCTGAACCAAAGCTATAACATTTCAAAAACATGAAACATATACCAACAAAACCATCATTTTATGCTTTGAAAATATGGATTTTGATCCTGCGAATTCAAATGCAGCACGAAGCAACAAAGAGAACACCGAAATACACACACATAACGCCGGCAAACGAAGCATTTTTATTCAACGCACGAATTCGTATTTTATTCGTTCGTTTTTCAAAACGCCCGTGCTGCATTCGCATGCAATGGGGTAAGAAAAGAACAAAGTAGAACGTTTCTTATTTGACGTGCTGTTAGTATCGGAATGAACTAATATTACATAATATTTACGTATGCAATGGAAAATTTCACACGAAAAATGGTACGCCTAAATGGAATTGCAATATTCAACGGTTGATGGAGAAAAATGATTTTAAGTGAAAGAGAGTTGGAACAAACTAACAATAAGATGATGAAACATGCTCATACAGCCAACCAGGTTCAAAAGCTCAACGATCAACACCAAAAAAAAAATCCGCATATGCCAATTTTTATCCACATATTTTATGCAAAAATTGTTTCCCCTTTTTTGCTGCCATAAAAAAACTATAAACGCTTTTTTTGCATCAAGAGAACAGCGTATAGTACGGTTGTGGTTTTTCCGTACCGTCGACGATATAATTGATTATATTCAATCGATAAAATGAACGTTTGTACGACATAAAGTTGGCACTTTATTAAATATCCTGTCGCTTAACTCTCGGGCGGTGCGAGCGGTGAATTGAACAAAAAATGCAATAATAGCGGCAATAACTAGTTAACATGGACACAATTAATTATGTATTTACTAAAAGACACAGCTAGACAAACGATTAATAACGCCATGAGGCACGTGGATTTTTAAAAATTAATTATCAAGTTATACATATTTTATGCGATTACAAAGCACATAACATTGTGGTCGCAATTATTTTAATAATTGGAAAATTAATGTATTGCAATGGTCGACGTTTGTGGTTTAAAACATTTTTTTTATTTGTTATTTGATATTAAGAACAGAATTTAAAATTGAAATAATTTATGTAGTCTACATGGGAACATGCAATCAAATATGTTCTTATCAATATTGATTCGAATAAATTGTTTGCAGCAGGGCATTTTAACGGGTAACTCCACAATTGGACAGTTTTTGAAATCGGGTAGATTTGAATCACGAAAGAAATTATATGCAAATTTTTTCAAGATATTTGAATTATGCATAAAAGAATCTGTACATCAGGTGATAACTCATTTTTCGCGGGTGTTGACTCATTTTTTTGTTAACTTATTTACCGATTACCCACCTCTAAAAAATCTGACACCTATGTCTGCTATACAGCTTATATTGTGAAACAAACATTTTATCATACTACGGCGCAGAGATGACTAAGAACGCGTCCGTATAAAAACTGTTCGTTCGTCAAAAAAAAAATTCGATTCGCGTTCGTTCGTGTTCGCTAAGGAAAACGGTGTGTTCGTTCGTATTCGTTCGCAGGAAAATTTTCCTATTCGTATTCGTTCGCGTTCGCTAAAGGAGATGGCATGTTCGTTCGTTAACCTTTTTTAAAAGGAAAATTAAAAAAAAAATCAAACAAAATCAAAGAAAAAGTATTCACTATGAAATTAAAGGTCGAGGATTCGTTCGCATTCGTTCGTAGAAAGAATTTTCTGATTCGTGTTCGTTGGTGTTCGCTAAGGGAGACGGCGTGTTCGTTCGCATTCGTTCGTAGAAAGTTTTCCCCATTCGTAACGAACGCGAACGAACACGAATCTGAATGTTCGTAGACATCTCTGCTACGGCGCTCTAGGTGAGACACGGGCTGTAATATTGCTAATATTTCCATTTTTTAGTAAATCTCATATACGTGTACCTTTGACCGGACCCAATAAGTCCTCATTTTTCTTATTTTTCCTAGCTTTCGTGTTTGTGTGTACCCCCTAGACGGTGCTGCACTAAATAGATAGACTTGAAATCGGACATATTTTCTGATTCAGTGTATGTGATTTCGAAATGATTCATCAATTTTGTTTTTATCCTTCTTTGTATTATAAAACTGAAACAAAGCAATTCAGCTCTTTCATCAGAAGCCAAGTAATTAAGTTGTTGAACATAAATTTGGAGTTAAAATGAGTTAGTTGTAGGATGTACGTGGCAATTAAATTACAGGGGGAGGAAAAAATTTTAAGCCTGATATAGAAACACACATTGTATTTTTAAATGACTATATTTATTATTCAAAGTAGTCTCCATGAACACGAATGACACTTTCATATCGATGCTTCAATGCTTTAATTCCTCCATCAAACCACTCGGCATCTTTGTCCTCCCATACGTTGAAAATATCGTTCGATATCTCTTCTTCGGACTCATATTGCTTCCCCTTCAGATATCTTTTGGTGTTTGGGAACAGGAAATAGTCGCTGGGGGCCAGATCTGGAGAATACGGTGGATGGTGGAGTTGTTCGAACCCACATTCCCTGATGGCAGCTTGTGCAAGCAATGATTTGTGAGGCGGTGCATTGTCATGCAAAAGAAGAACTTTTCGAGTGAGCAAACCAGGACGCTTTTCTCTGATCGCTTTACGCAATCTATGCATTTGTTGTGCATAATAATAGCCCGTGACTGTGGTATTCTTTGGAAGGAATTCAACCAATAATATGCCTTTGGCATCCCAGAATACAGAGGCCATTACTTTGTTTGTGGCAATTTGTTTGCGTGGCACTTTCGATGCTGGTTCACCACGTTTGTGCCATTCCATCGTCTGTGATTTGAGCTCTGGATCATAGTAGTGGATCCAGGTTTCGTCGCCAGTCACTATTCCCTCAAATGTGTCCGTTTCATTCCATTCCAACAACTCGAGAAACTCGTGTGCAGCAGCAATTCGTTCTTCTTTTTGGGATTTGTTCAACGTTCTTGGAATCCATCGCGAGCAAACCTTTCTCATGTGCAATTTTTCATGAAGTATGTTGTAAATACTCTTCTCTGAGATGTCAAACATTGCTGCTAACACTTTCTTGCTCATTCGAGGATTTTCGTGCACGTGATGTTCAATTTTTTGCACTACATCTGAAGCTGTTGCTTCAATTGGTTGACCTGTATGAGGATCATCTTCCAATGATTCTCTACCCCACTTGAATTGTTTTGCCCATAGTTTTACTGTGGCATACGATGGGGCAAGGACCCCATAAACAGCACGCAAGCGATCATTGATATCCTTTGGTGTCACACCTTCTTTTGTGAGAAACTTAATCACCGCACGATATTCGATTTTATCCATTTTTTCAAAAATATCGAGGTTACTTGGTATGCAATGATGTTGAAAACAAACGACGACAGATATCAACTCAATTTTTTTCTGCAATACTATTGACAGTTCGTACGTCAATTACAGCACAAGAACAATTTGTAACTAGTGCCGTCTATATGTCAGGCTTAAAAATTTTTCCTCCCCCTGTACGGTATTGATATCCTGATTGCATGAAGCACTTGAAAAAGAAATTGATTAGTGTTGAAAGTGTTAAAAGCTACGTACTCTTGGTACGCACGTTACATTGAATACTGCTGATGTGCTTTTTATTCGATCTATTCACACTCTTTTGAGATCATTTTCATTGATAAGAGTCTTCATTTCTGATGTAAATAATCAATAGATCTGTTTGAACTCGGTTTCAATTCATGCGCCGAACTGTTCAATCGGGTATTTATTCAATTAAACTGCCCTAAAAACAAGAACAAATTGCCTTAAAATTTTATTTCTCAAATGGAATTGATGTGAATGAAAAAGCATTAGTTTAATGAAAGTGGTTTTACACAACAACAATATGAATTTGTTGATTGCTTAAAGAACTTTCAAGTTTTTGTTTGTTTTTGACATTTTTAACCTTAGACAACAACCTGAGATTATAACCCATCAACGTGAAATAATTCACAAACACACACAATTACAAGTGCTAACCGTAATTACTTTTACGGCGGCAAAATATAAAATCTGATGGCAATTGCCGTACATTGTAGATCCACTTGACCCGAATTTATTATTAGAATGTAATGGAAGGCCAAAAAAGTATGCGCTCTCCTTGGCAAATTTATAATCCTGCTTGGTGTGATTGAGTTTGTGTGTGTGTTGAGTAAGTGATTGAAATGCAGAAATATGAAAAATGTCACGCGACAATAATTACGGATAAAATCCCGTGACAATGTTGCAAGAATGAATCAAAAAACTGGAAATCATTTTCAATTCCTCGAATATGCAAAGTACCAGACAATATATTTGGATTTTGTCATCTGGATAACGTTGGGTGATGATACGAAATGAAAACAATAGAAGTGATTGTTCTAGTTATGGTAGTATTTTTATACCTATACAATACAACAATCAATTCTATTGTTTTCACTCCATATCATCGCTTAACGTTATCCAGATGAGCTAAAATATCCAGATGACAGAATCCAAATATATTGTCTGAAAAGTACATTTCGGTTGTGAAATAAATAAACACACGACAATAAAATGTAACTTTAATAACTTCAGTTGAACACAATTTCACTGATTATTATTTTGAGTTACAAAAGATAAGTTTTTCGCTTAATTTTCGCCATCTTTCACTCTTTCCGCGAACGTGTTTCTCTTATAATGCAAGTGTTTCATGTTCCGTTCATAGCTGTTTATCGATTTTAATGTTGCAGTCATTCGCACTCAATTCAACGTTAAATTGCATTTTTAAATGGTTGATTGAAATTTTATGCGTATTACTTGTTACTCGCTTACTTGTTACTTGTATATAGCATAGCAACTTTTAATTACTTTATCAGCTTAAAATCAAACTTTTTGAAGCGAAAAATTGTTCGCTCCATCATTTAAAAGTCTTGATGTTTGCTTCGTTCAATTCAGATTGCATATGGCTTGGCGTTGAACAATATCAATTACCCTCACCCTTGTCACACGAAGCAATCCATTCAAGAACGAAAAGTAGCAAAAAGCTTGAAATGTAATGACAACTGGGGCCCGGTTATAAGTATTCCTCAAGCGTATTTCGATCTTCCATTGTGGAAACAAAACAAGCACAAATGTGTGGTGGAAAAACTCTTTCCTTTTTCGTCTAAAAAAAAACCATGATGAACGAAGCAGAAAAATGTAAATTATTTAATATATGATAAAACAGTGACGTTGAAAAAAAGAAGAAATGCTGTTATAATGTTTAACATTGGCATAGATTATGGGATTTTTGTGTGCTCGAACTCTCTACCACCGAAAGTATTATGTAATATTTGACATTTAAAAAACCAACAGAAAGAATGAGCGAAAAAAAACGAAGCGAGATAATGTGCGGAATTCGTATAAGTAAACATTTGCGAGTATGTGGAAAAAAGAGATAATCTATGAAATGATCTGAAATATCGCTGTACGACGTGATCCAATCTTGTTTTACTTTTCTTCTTTGTCTTGTTAATCCTTTTTTGTTTGCAGCCATTCCTTTTGCATCTCATACTCACCCCATGTCCTAGTACATGCTTTACATCTCTATTTTCAAATCATTTTTGTCCATTCTCCTCCTGCCGCAACATTGATATGATATGCTCAATGTGCTTCGACGAAGTTGATCACGATTTCAGCTACATCAGGTGGAGAACAACATAAACTTTATTGTGCAGATTATCCAAAAATCTACAAAAACCCATCGACATTATTTTATTTTGAATTCAGTAAAACAAAACCGAAATTAAAATATTTCAAATGTCTAGCGAGAAATAAGTGGAGATCGTAAAAAACATCGGGTGACTAAAGAAGAAACAGAAATGAAGAAAAGAAAATTTTTCAATGTCAAATGAATTTATGCTGTTTTTATGTAATACGATAATTACCGCCAATTTTATGTTGCAACAGACATTCCGTAATCGCGGTCTTAATGATTTCTCGCTTCAATCCTACTACAACATACACACACCCGCATTCCTACATGCGCAAACAATAAACAATGAGCAGAGAAAAAGAGACAAAAATAATTGCACGGAATTGGAATCGTAAAAAATGAATATGACCAGAGTTGAAAATGGTAGCGCAATAACTATATAAAATGTGTCCCCGCAGACGAGATACGACATAAATTACAGCATTCAACGACACAAATATTTATAACGATTATTTCAAAAATATGTTCATCGTGCTAGGTTCGAACATCATTGGATGGGCGGTGAAGCGGCAATGGCAGCGGTGCAATCCACTTCAATTTAGCACTCAAAAGAGCAAAGCATTCTCTGCGTTGTCAACATTCAATTGTAACGATCGAGCGAAGGAGCGAACAAATAGCCCAAGTGGTTATTGTGCTACACACGAGGAATCAACATCATTTCATTCTGAATATTTTAACGATCGAACAATACATCGAGTGTACAATTTTAGTGTGTATTTTATATCTCATCGACCGACCGCTATTTTCAAACAAAAAAAAAAAAGAAGAAAAACCTCCAATAGACCATTACAGACGAATCGACACACAACGAACGTTCTCATTTTTAATGTGTCACAACCTCACACATATAATTTATATTTGTGCAACAATACTAGTTGTGTATGAGAGTACGCGCTCGGCACAAAAGTTGATGGAGTGTGCAAGTGTCGCGTGTACACAGTTCAACATGAAAACGAATATTATTGTTTTATGTTGAACATTACATCCCAAAGCGCTTCATCACAACCAATGTACTTAACAATCGCTCCATTTGAATAATAATGTTGATTTGATGCTAATGTTTCGATTGCAAAATACAATTCACATCGAAATCATAAGAGGGAATTCAAAATTGACAGAGAATACCAAATAGCATTCTATATTTTACCGCTGCAATGCCAGCGGCACAACTACATTATAGCTAACAAAAATGACAGATCGATAGAAAGAGAGAGAAAATATATAAATAAAATCAACGATGAAATGTGCTTGTTCCATTTGATTCAGTAAGTTTCAATTTGTTTTGTTCGTAACCATGGTTGAAATAAAATTGTATTTCTTTGTTATCAAATGTAGCAAATCTGCACTGTTCTCCAGTAGCCTGATACAATTATCAAGTTCATAAAACGCTGCAACATCCACATAAAAACTATACAGTGCATAAAATAGTTTGATTTTTTTTTCATTGATAATCATCTACATAATAATTTATGTTTGTTCACTAAAACATTTTCGTATCCGCATCCGCGCGACTCATATATTTTCTCTTTATCACCATTAGCTGTTTATTATGACGCCTGCATTTTTCATTCGCTTCAACACTTCACTTTTTTACACACACACACACACACACACACACACACACACACACACACACAC
>NW_022199423.1:0-5222 GCF_009176525.2 Contarinia nasturtii | reverse complement strand
ACACACACACACACACACACACACACACACACACACACACACACACTCTATGGTGCATGCCGAACGGAAAATTCACAGGATAGTTTTACGATAATGATTACAAGTGTGAATATGGAGGGCACTGAATATTAATCACCAACCACATACGATGCCCTAAGCTATGTGATTTTAATTCAACGTAATTTTCAACATAAATAGTTCCGAGCGAATAGCCGCCAATAATTTTTTGATCATTTTTCTATAATGAGCACAATCATTTTACTCTTCAACGCAGCATTTAAAAGGGTTCAAGAAACTTGTAAAATATTTTGCAAATATTCGATACAAAATCATCCTAATGAGCTTGTTATTTGCTATTGTATTCGAAAAGAATGCGAATTTCCATTGAATTTGTGGGCGGTTTCAAAAGTGAAAAGACGCAGAAAATCCCCGTTAGCAGACACAAATATGAAAAATGAATGCGAATGGGCGAAATGAAAAGAATGACATTTTCAAGATCTTTTTGTTTTTGCATATTTTCGGATGAAAATACCAACTATTTGCTTTTAAACAGAATTTTTCCATTATTTTTTCACTGTTGCAAAAACACACATTTACAGAGAATATCCACAAATGATTTTGATGTGCGCCCATGTGTTTTTCCAGCTCATGCCATCGACGCAAAATAATGGGAGAAAAAGGATCGGTTTTCCTCACAAAAATGGTATGGCCATTGTCGAAATAATTGAGCTGCGCATACATTCGAATGATGTAAAACATACGAGAAAACACGATGAACAGAAAATAAAAATTCTATAAGCCAAGCATCAACTGAATAAATGCTGGGGGAAAATAAGAGAGTCTGAACCAAACCATTCTTTTCTGCTGTCGCATGTTGACTCCGGGAAAAAGCAAAACGATATAAAAAAAAGACAAACAAATATATAAACATCGTAAATGGTGTAACGACTCATTTTTATATCTACATTTTCATATTTCATTTGTGCTCATATCTGTATGGTGGTGTTATTCGCTTCGGTTCCTGCTTGCCGTTTCCACTCCTTGCGTTTTTCCCGCTTGAATTTGCCGGCGATTTTTAACATTCAAACTATAGCATTTGAATGAGAATGGAAGCAGAACTGGCCTCCAACTCAAAATCGCCTGTTTATACAATATATATGCTTGTGCGAGTATGAAATTTATATGGCAAATAAATGGCTATATTCGAGCCTCACTCTGCTCCCGCTTCATTCATATCGTACACATTACATATCGCTTTTGAATCGGGAACATAACGTTTATTTTGTTGAACATAAAATATATAAATTCACTGTTTGTGTGTGTTACATTCACAAGTGGAGTTTTAGTTTTCAATGAAAAGAACATTGCGCCAGTACTAAAAACCCAAACATCGAATAACGACGACGACGACGACGCCAAACATTTCAATGGCAATAAGTTAAAGTATACGCAGTCCATACTGTGTGTTTGTGCACAAACATGAAATATACAAGTACATTTTTTGCGCTAGAGAAAATGATTTCAAGCGCATGAAGTATTATTATTATCACCATCAACAGGAACAACAACAACACCGATACACCATGTATATGAGCCACTCTGGAAAAATATACCATCATAAAGTCGTCATAATAATAATATGCTACTCTTCGGCTACATGAATCATTTGGAAACGAATTCAACATCCCAAACCGACAATGTGTTGCGCGATAAGATCGGCAAAAAAATGGTGATTTAATTTGCTTATCGAACACAATATTTGTTTGATAGTAAGCAAATACAACAACATTTTTTTGAACAATTTAAACGAAACTGGGAATTTACAGCGCAGCTGAAAAATGGGGCAATTTTAATGTTTGGCGGCTATCGACAAATCATTTTCGACATTTTTGGCTCGGTGATATTTTCGATATTTTCTTTTTTCATTCAATAGTTCCGGAAAACATTTCCACCACAACATTTTTTTTCTTTCTGATATAGCCTTTTTTATTATGTAATCTTTTATGGCCTGTTTTTAATAATTTGCTCTATTTTAAATTAACAGTTTCATGTTACCATACCTCGAATGTTATTGATTTAGGTTTTTGTGGAACATTTTGAAGTTTGAACATGGTTTTTCTTTACAACACAAGTTTTGAATCAATTTTAATTGATCGGAACAAAATAGATTTGGTACTTGATAGAAAAAAAAATAACATTTCGACGAACAATAAATTGTTTGTCATGTTACCCCGACACATGGACGAAAAAAAACATATTCTCAATTTAAATGAAAAAAGGGCAATGAAGCGGAATAACATTGTATTTAATCTACTGGAATGGGGTCTATGATATTGTCTAACCGCTGAAAAAATGTAAACTTGCATAAAAACTTGTTTGCTTTATTGTTGTTAATTGAACAAGCTCTATTCTGTGATAATTTTACAAAATATCCAACCCGTGTACAAAAAATGACCAACTGAGTTTTCGGCTCAAAATAGCGGCACATTTTTTATGGGATTGTTGAATTAAAAGTACTTCAAATGTTATGAACTACAAAAACTGTGGAATTTTATGAATTTCAACGATTTTTTTTTACTACAATTTCATTATTTATGTGTAACATTAATGTTGAAGTAAATGTATTTCATATATGATTTCATAAAAGTGTTCAATAAAATGACGCATTATATATAGGCTATAAAATTAGTCGTACTTGTAGGGTACTCCCGGTGTTTTAGTAGGTGATATTCCAAGGTCAAATGCTTTGTGTGTTTTTGATTTAATTAAAATTCATGCATTATAAATGATTGCCATATAGCAAATTTGTTTGATGTCGTCGTTTTTTAATTGAATGTAAATATTGAATTTTGGAATCAATATGCAATTTTATTGCCATGCTTAATAAACCAATAAATAAGGAATTTTTTATGTTCTATTTACATGATATACAAATTGTTGCTCGTAATGTGAATAATTGAAGCGAAGATAACAAAGTTCCATGGCGAATGTGGAAAAATTCAATGTAAATTGATGGAAAAATCACATTCTAACATTTATGCATAATTCATGTGTGTTTTTACCTTGAACATTATTCGAAAAAGCTTCCTTGTTTTGTAAAATATGATTTGAAAAATGACATAAGTTCGTGTTCATGGAATTTCAAATGTTATTAATGTTGAAACTGTCAGAAAATAGCCCGATTGGACGTTAAACCGTTTGCAATGACTAAATACTAGCATAATTCATTAAAAATATATTCGAATAAGTTTCACTTGTCTGGCAAACCAACTGGATCATTTTGCATAAGTAACATAAAAAAGTTGCTCCATTAATTGATATTTCGGTTTTGATTATGCGGCTAAAAATATGGAAAATGATTAGGGTAAAGTGAAAAATGATGTCACTCTGAACCACAACATATATTTGGTTGCGCGTTGCTATTGTATTCATACGATATGGTTGCGTGGCCACTTTTGTACTGAAAAACTCCTGAATTAACTGGAGAAGAAGAAAGAAATACTGCGTAATTTTATTTCGTTTTCCATCATTTTCGAGTAATGTGCCACACTCCTCATTATTGCTTTAATCACGTGAGCATTTTGTCGAACCTGTTCGCTACCTTAGCTATGAGGAGGTACAGTTTTGTCAATGCCTCACGCAACCAGCAAATTTGACTACAAACAGTCCGTTTGAAAAAAGGTACAAGCAAAAATGGTGGAGATTCCGAAAGATTAAAATTTTCATGTTTAGTTCGAGTTTGTTATGAGCAGAGAAAGTGCAATCAAATACAAAGGAAAAAAATTATTAAGAGAAAACCGCTCACCTACACACAATGAACAACTTTCCAAACATCTACAAACTCTTCGCCTTCTCAAATCATTCATTGTGTTTGTTGACAATAGTTTAAACGATTTTCGCTTGGGTTTTTTGTGTTCGGGTGAAAATGTTCCACAGTAAACGCAAAAATAAACAAACAAAAAATAAAAGCAAAAAAAGCGAAACGCTTGACAGTTGACAACAACATAGAGCCACATGGCATTAAAACAACCATTTACCGCAACGGAGGAAAAAGCATTCAGTAAAAATCTCCAGGGGAATAGCAGTAGTTGACAAGTTTTTACCGAACTTATTGTTCATGGCGTATTCCTGCTTCTTCGCACAAGTCACTCCACTGTGGCTGACAACCACTTTGCAATATAGTTTCAGATTGTATGTGTGTGTGTGTGAAAATCACACTTTACCTTTGCCATCAACTCAACCGACGTATTAAATAAAACATATTTGCTTTTTCATGGTCATTTATACACATCAATTTTTCGTGAGATAGGGCATGATTCCTTCTTCGTTTGAGCTTTCTCCTCCTACTTATTTCATGTGTGATTTCATTTTGCGGGCACATTGCCACAAATGAAAATTACCATAGTATAACGATGGCAATAAAACAAAATGCATTTTACGGCTCAAGGATTACCATTTTTTCGACAATGAATGTTGAAAAAAGTTTTCAACCAACATGTGATAATTATATGGTTCAGATTTTGGCTTCCGACATATAAGCTTAACTCGCCTTTTATTATGTGCTAATCATGGTTTAATTGAAACTTTTCAACCTGTTTTTACGACTTTAACGGATTTCTGATGGAACCACATTTGATGTAGTAGAATATAAACACAGGTGACGATACCAGAGCTGAAAAATAATTAAGAAAACATTAGCTAAAACATCATCTCTTTTCAACCCTCTTTCGTTTTTTGAAATAAAACTTAAAATGTGTTCAAATCTTGGGGTTACCCACGAACTCGATACTAGAAAAACTAGAACATATTAGAAAGATGTCAAATGTACATGTTATATGGCGTTTTACTAGATATATTAGAAAAAATTAGCACATATTAGAATCTGTGGTTTCCCCCTCGGTTCAAATCTACTAAATTACGAGGTGATTCGGCTTGATTAAGTGATCCAAATCGATTCAAAATAAAAGCTTGTTCAATCGATTTCTAGTAAATCGCTTTTCCTCTAATTCAAATGTATTCATTAGTATCTGATAATTACCCGAATTTACAGGAAAGAAACCCAGAAAATTCATTGCAAAGTGATTGCGATGGAATTTTAAAAAAATAATTTACATAAACTTGCTGTTTGCATAATTGCTATTCAATTTTCGGTTGAAATATTTCGAGTCTGATTGCTTGTACTTTCAATACGTAACGGATAACAAGTGCACAGTATATGTTGA
>NW_022199422.1:18166-37987 GCF_009176525.2 Contarinia nasturtii | reverse complement strand
TAATTCTCAAGAAATCCTCTTAAAAACAAAACAAAGTTTTATTGTAAACAAAATCGGTTGGTGCGATTGTAGTTTCAAAGTGATGGAAGTTGTTTATACTAACAATACTGTCACACGATGCGAGCACATTTTTAATACATATAAATGAATATCTTTGGATTTGGTTTGACACATATACACCGCGCCAATCGAAAAATGTCAGAAAGATGTTAGTTGCATCTCGAACACTGAAAATACTAATTCCACAAATAAAGAAAATTAAATTCAATAAATGACGTATAAAAAAATAGTTCTTCTGCTGAGTTTTAAATTAAATTATGCAAATCTCTTTCCTAACAAATTGTTTATTTTTTTATTTGAGCGTAAGATTTAGATTTTCAATTTAAAACCTAATGGTTGTGTTCACATTATGTTGTCAAATGAAATATTATTGGAAGTAAAAGAAACAAGTGGATCCATTGCATTGGAATTCGTGGAAACTATGCACATAATCTCCGTTCCATTTGACACGAAAATGACCACCAGAATGTGAACACAACCCAAAACATTAAGTTTTAAATTGAAAATTCAAATCTTACGCTCAAATAAAAAAATAAACAATTTATCCGGAAAGAGATTTGCATAATTAAATTTAAAATTCTGCAGAAGAACTCTTTTACACGTCATTTATTGCATTTAATTTTCTTTATTTGTGGAATTATTATTTTGAATTTTCGAAATGCAACTGACATTTTTCGTTTGGCGCGGTGTATATGTGTCAACCAAATCCAAAGATATTCATTTATATGTATTGAAAATGTGCTCGCATCGTGTGACAGTATTGTTAGTATAAACAACTTCCATCACTTTGAAACTACAATCGCACCAACCGATTTTGTTTACAATAAAACTTTGTTTTGTTTTCAATAGGATTTCTTGAGAATTATATGAGAGTGTTTGAAGCGTGGTTTGGGCGATCAATTGGTTTTATTGTCATTTAAATTTCAACAATATTGTGTGTTCGCTGTTTGCTATGGAATGGATATATTCACAGTTGGTTTTGTCTTCATTTTTGTTTTAATTTCGAAATAACAGAGTGTTGATAAAATTTACTGTGGATATTCCAACAACATTTCGAACAGAAAAATATTTGATGTCACATTGGAAATAAATTTCATCATTCGATTTAGAATACAGAGTCCTTTGTTGAGGTAAGACGTGATATTTATAATGCGTTCCTCATTACTGTTTCATTTGATTTGTGATAGAAGTTTTTTTATCTTATTGTGTTTTTTTAATTATCAAACAGAAAGAAATTTGAACAATAATTGCTTTGACACAGTGGAAATTTTTAAGAGAATTAATATGATTCCTTTTGATGCTAGAAAAATTATATGTTTTCAATTAAATGTTGATGTTATTTGAAATTGACATTAACGATTGACTCGTGACTCGTGCTACAGCCATACATTTTGTGTATGTTATGTATGATGTGACTCGTGAGCAGTTTGTATGAGACTTTCACGAATCAACGCTGGTTCGAGTCAGTCATAAGCCCCTCGCATTTCCTCTGATTCAACGTTTGATTTAAATTTTGTTAATTGCACTGTGCGTCACTCAAAATGTGATGGAGACGAGAGCCATCACTTTTACATAATTTGGGTATGCTGATTTCAATGGAAAGTCATTTGAGTCATTTGAAAGAAAAAAATGATTTGGTTATTCCCTTCTGAAGTCCAAATTTTGAAGTAAAATTGGTATCCATTCAAACGCTCTGAAAATTAGTATTTGGGGGTTTTTCGGCATGAAAAGACCGAATAAAACGCTTTTTCAGCTATAAAATTAGATTTGAATACACTTTTACCACACCCAAATTATGTAAAAGTGGTGGGTCTCGTCTCCATCACATTTTTGAAGTTAAAAAATGACGCACAGTGTTGTTGTCGTGAACTTGATAACTATCAAACCATTTCAATTCTACATTTATTATGGCATATTTTTCAGTTTTTTTATCATAATCTGGATCAAATCACTACCGAAATACCGAAAGTATCGAAAACGTACCGAATGTATTAGAAGGTATTTACATACGACCAAGCATGACCGAACGAATTGTGTGTATATCGATTAAGTTGCGCTAACAGCAACGAATGAGTGTGAGAGTACGTCTGTGTGTTTTCTCACTAACACACAACTACACTCTCTCACTCGTTGCTGTTAGATCTGCCTATCGATACACACACAGTTCGTTCACGCGCAATCCACTCTCTGTGTGGCACATGACAGTCAATAAATACCGTTCGACAAAAGTGTTGTGATTTCGCTGACAAATTAAAATCATAAACAAAAATGTTTGAAAATTGTCGGTATTGCAATTTGCACCGGTATATTGCCAGACTACTTGGGTGGCTATTCAGTCTCAAAAGAAATGGCAAAGAGAGTGATATGGAACTCACGGACGAAGCGAAGTTGTTTTGGCGCAAAATCGAGTTGGAATTATCAACACCTATTCCAAGTCATATAAAGAATCTGTTTTGGTAATTTTTTTGTATTTTGTACGTTAAAAATGTGTATTTTACGTTAATCAACTTTAATGTTTACCTGTTTTTAGTTTATATGGTTACTCGACTGCCTTGTCATTTGTCGATTTCAATGCAGAAAGCATTGACAAAATTGAGACGTTTGCACGGAATGAAGTAATGGAAAAATTCAATGCCAAGTGTGAACGTAGCAATCTAGTGTTTAACGATGATGACAAAAAATATTTCTTCGGAATTTATGAATCGGACCACGAAATGTTTCACTTTGTTGGGGGTGATTTAAGCCTTATTAAACAAATTACCGATTTTGTTATGAAGAAAGTTGAATTGGCAGGAACTGAATATTTTTTGGAAAATAGTGGCCGAAGAAAAATGCCAGCAGACACAGTGCAACTTTCTATAGGAACGTTTTTTGGAAGGAAACCAAAAACACTAAATGTAATCATTGCACAAAACGGAAGTCGAACAGTCAATGAAGATGAAGCAAAAGTGGATCTTTTCAATAAACGACTGAAACCATTACTTGAGTCGGTTAATGCAGAACTATTCCGCCCTATTCAAGATGACATCGTGAAAATAACTAGAGTTAAAGACAAAATATGGGCAGAGGTTGTTTGTGTATTTTGTTCAGGTAAACAACAAAAATTGATAGTTCAATGCAATGCACCAGCAAATTCATCTAATGCGTACTACTGGAATACATCCAATTTTAAAAAACACCTCTCAAAACATCAGCAAAAGTTAACAACAAGCGATGATTCAAGCAGTGATGTTCCAATTGCAAATAAAATAAGTAAGTCGAAAGTCAACCAACAAAGAGCTAAAACTAAGAAAACAGATGTAAGAGCAACAATCAACGAAATCAACAACAAAAAGGCTATAAAACGTAAAGCATCCAACGAAGCGAATCAATCCTCAATTGACCAAAAACAACCGAACATAGACAACAGCAATTTAGCAAAGGATACACTGATCGTTAATGACCTCAATACAACAAATTCCGAAGCTGATAATTTACAAAATAATATCTACTATCAAATGTCACAGCAAAATTTATTCAATATGAAGTCATCGTTGAACCACCGTAAAGAATCAAACAACATGAATTTTTACCTCAATTCAAAATTGGAAACAGTAAGTGTCACCGAAATTGCTCAAGATGGTTCGTGTTTTTTTGCATCACTTTCGCATCAACTATATGGCTGTGAAATTGGTTCACCTGATCACAAATTAAAAACGAAAACACTTCGAGAGGAAACTGTAGCACACATACAAGCCAATTTTGAACAATTTCAGTTCAATTTACAAGGTCGAGTTTATGAGCACTTTGAACAAAAAATGGAGCAGGAGAAATTGTCATCAGAATGTCGGGTGTTTTTAAATACATGTTTGCCACGAAGCAAATGTTATGCCGGATTTGAATCGATAAAAGCAATTTCAGAGCTAAAGAAAATAAACATCATCACCATTACTGAATTGGGTGACATTTACTTTGCTCTTAATGATTTTAATGAGAAGTACGAACGTGTTGTATTTCTAGCCCATCGGAATTCAGGAGAAAGAGAAACAGTTGATTCCAGTACTATTACACACAATAACTATCGAAAGCATTATGACTCGGTATCGACATTATCTCAGGAGATGTTATACACGTTATGTGTCTATTTGAGCAATGGACTAAAAAATAAACAAATGACAAATCAAAATACTTCGAATTTGAATACAACGTTATGAAATAAGAAAAAATTTATTTAAAAAAAACGTTTTATAAAGTATTTCTTTAAAAACTCTTGGGTATCTAAAAAATATATGTTTTTATTATTTAAAACACAAACAAAATTGAATCGAAATTCTATTACTAAAGTTAACTTCCCATTTTTCTATCTTGAATAAATTCTGCGTATAGAATTTCAACACCATTGCTCTGTTTCAGTGAGTTTATTTGGTTTCATAAAATCTGTAAACAAACATTTCAAAGAAAGAAATTATGAATTTCTATTTCGGTTTATAAATTGTTTTTTTTTTCACCAAACATTGAATCTTCGAACATGTTGAATAAATTTAAACTGGTATTGAGATTAAAATAAACAAAACAATACAAATTTAATATTTTGTAACACGATGGTGTGTTTGCTTCTTCTGCTTGGAATACTTTTTGCTCACTTTCAATAGTCGACTTGTTGATAATGAAATTTTTTCATTGCCATATGTATTTTTTACTCTTTGGATGCGATCACTGCTCAATTTATCAGGTTCCTTTGAAAATAACCAACACAGTGCTGGCTTCCAATAAACTTTTCTTTCTTGTCGGCTGGCTATTTCCACGTACGAGGATGTCTCGGGGACTGTTTTGTTTTCAAATTTCGTCGCATAATTTTTTAAGTCGATATTTTCGAAATTGATTTTTATAGATTTATCGTGCTTATTTTTGTTGCCTAAATTCATAGCGCTAAATTTCTTCTGAAGAGCCGATGTATATTTATACTGTGACAAAGGGCATGGAATAGCTGATATTCGCCTTGAAAGAAGCCCAACCTTTATTGCCCAAACTTTTATTATAGTCGTGCAATTTGTAACTGTTGAATATACAGTGGACATAGACCGAATTTGTCTAAAGAATGATTCGCATGGTTGACTGCTATACTTAATGGGCTGAAATAAATGCGGCTGACTGGTTTTTTTCAAATATAAAATGATTTGCACAAAGGTGTGGGCATTTAACTCCAAACAGGTGTAACAATTACTGGTTAGAAAATTATCCTTGAGTGTCAATTTTTTTGTTTTTACTATGTACTGTCTCCATAGCCGGACCATAAAAATCGAGTACCATAATTTCCTGATGCGATCAATTGGTGTTAGTTTTTCATCTTCATACGCGGTAATGAAATTCTGGACTATTTCTAAAAACTTTGCTGTTCCGTCGCTCATGTTTACGTGCTTATTTAATAAATCAATTACTTTTTGATCACATATTCGTTTTGCTGATTCATAATTCTGGCGATCAACAGGATTAAGTGTGGTTTTGGTCAGCCGGTGCTTGTCTTTTCCAACATTTTCATCATCTATTAAGCTAAGTAAATCGTCGGCTTTTATATAAAATTTGTTTCCGAATGGGAATTTCTTCGGATGACCTTTGGATTTCAAAAACCAGTTTCGCAATTTTGTTGATATATGTGGTGGGTCTTGATTGAAAAACGGTGAATTCAAATTATTTCCACAACTAAACCACTCCACAGTAGGAAACACATTAGTGAGTTTACCAAGACAAGACATCTTCTTCATTGCTGCATTGTATTTTGTATCGCTGTCTGATGAAATGGTCAAAACATTGATATTTCGTTTTTTCAATTCAGACGAAATGAAGCTCCACCTATTGACTACGTCCAATGTAGAATATTTTGAGTTTGACCCAAAAATAAGCAAACAAAATGATGGAGCATTTCCTAATGGTTTAGCGATGATAACATTGATAAAATTTGCGATTGGAGTACCATTTGAAAAGTGACTTTGAATTTCTTCTGCAGTTCGGGCATTAAATGAAAATGGAACTGGTATACCATTGCAATCCAAAGGTGGAACAAAACCAATCAACTGATTTGTTTTTGCGTCAAATTGCACTCGGTTTATAATACGCGTAGCATCTTCTGATAAGCATACAGTTAGTGGTAGCCGTCGTTCATATAAATATTCTAAGAGTTCGTCACATCGAAGAATACCTTCAACAACACTATAGTTTGCCCGTGCCATGAATCTATTAGTTGTGATTAGAGATGGTAGTGCTAGCGGCATATTTTTTTGCAGCGTTTCGTATGCTATTGGACCAGATAAACATCGTAAATATGAGGCCCAACCTTTCAAATCTTCATCATAGCGGTAGCCACCTGGTTGCCGGCTTGCATTTTTATCAGCTGTTTCTAGCAACTTATGTAATATTAGGTGTGTACTTGTTGGATGATCTTTGTTCAAACAATTTTCATGTATATTTTGATTTTCAAAATACCACTTTTTGGACCAGAGTATGGTTTCGTTTTCTTCCTCCATGGAAAAGTATTCCACTCCATCCATTTCTATCCTGTTATTCACGAAATTTCCAATTTGCTTGATCAAACATATTTCGTACTCACTAAACCTGAATTTATTGGAATCCTTTACATAAATGCTGAAGAAATTGTTTAGTTCTGTTTGCTCTAAGGTTAAATTGTTGCGCTCACATTTATGTTGAATCAAGCGCATAAGTTCCTTTTGAACGAACATTTCCATTTCATTAATTGCATCTTCTGTAATGCATTTTAAATAAAATAAAAAATGAAAATTCATGAGTAAAGAAAAAAACATAAAATACAAGGTGTGATAGGTTGATAACAAAATTGGAATAGCTCACTGTAATGCATTTTTTACATGACTTGGAACAACTGTTTTTATGCCGAACTCAATTTTGTGCCATAACAAATCGATCTCTCTTGTCACTTCCATGATAAATATTCAAAGAATCTAAATTTGTAATTTTTAATTTTAATGTTGAAGCGCGTCTCATTAGTTTTACTTAATATTTCACTTACAGTTGAACTCTTTATGTTTACTCTTTATGTCATTGCTGAAAAAAAGTAATATGTCAAATTCGTACCGACGTTTCATAACCTCATAATGTAAATTCGCAAACCTTTTCGAAAAGAAAGTTCGAAAAACAAAAAAAACAGTTTCATTTTATTTTGGAATATTTTTTATTCAATTGAATTGATATATGTACGTTTTCCGATATATATATATATATATATATATATATATATATTTATTTACTATAGACATACATATTATTCAAAAAAATTTACATCTTGATGGAACTATTTTTTCTTCAAAGCAGATAAACCTTTTGACTTCAAATATTTTGTCAATATTTCTGGACAGTTCAAATTTGTCTCTTTTTCCCATGAGTCGTGACTCGGAGAGTAATTTTTCCATCTAATCAAAAAACTACGATGTCCTTTTCGATTTCCATGCTTAAGAATCGATTCAACTTCATATTCGTCATTCGATTCTTCTTCGCTTGATTTATGCGATTTCTGGCTTTGATCATTCGATTTAACACACGACATCAATTGTTTTATATTGGCTCGCGTTGAATTGTTCTCGCGAATCAGTTGTGCAATGCGTTTTTCTTGATTTGCCAGCTTCTCTTGATCTTGATCTTTTTGTTCATTCTTTTCTAGAGTCGTTTGTGAAAGCAGTGTTTTTAAGTTAGACACTTTTTCTTCAAGCGATGTGATTGTTTTTTGTTGGCGTTGAACTTCAAAAAAGAGGTTTTGGTTCTCCTCTTTGGAGGCAACAAGCTCTTTAATCAATTTTTCTTTTTCTACATTAAATGTAGCCATTAATGTATTGTTGTTACTAGCAACAACGTTTCCTGAGTTGCACTGTACAACACATGATTCGAACGGATTACTCTCCATCTCATGTTCTGCTTTGACAACTGGTGCACGTTCACGTTTGACTTTGATTGCATCATTGACAGGTTTTACGCATGAATTTTTGGCAAATTTCTGTTGAGAATAAAATATATTTTAATTTATTTTATAATAATTCGATGAAATCTCTCAAGTATTTACGATTGGATCTGCAATGAAATCGTCCATGCATTTTACAGCGTCTTTAAAGTCTTGTCCGCGTCCTTTATTAACGTATTTTTGACGGTTTTGCACGAAATCAACGACATAATTCTCATGAACCCAACCACTTGAAATAATGAAATATACAACGAACTTTAATACACAATATAGTTTACAATACGTAGGTTGCTCCATAATTTTTTTTAAAATGGTACTTATAGTGTTGCCCGATGTAAACCATTGTCATATTCGTAAAGTTTGATGTTTTGGTATGTATTCGTGCCCTGAACCTTTTGTCGTACGAACGCTATTTGTATTGTTTACAGTGACTGGTAAACTGCGACTCAACAAAAAAATGAATTTTACACGTGAAGATTTTCGTAAAATGATTTACTACGATTTTCGAAGTAAATTATCTCAACAACAGTGTTTCGATCGACTTCATTTGGCCTTTGGCAATGAAGCACCAACCCTTCAGACAATTTATAACTGGTACCGAGAATTCCGTTGCGGTCGTAGTTCGCTCAAAGACGAGTTTCATACAGGTCGTCCAAAATCGGCTGTTGTGCCACAAAACATCGATGCTGTCAGAAAACTGATTATGGAAGATCGTCATGTGACCTACCGTGAGATTGAGGCATCTTTGGGCATTTCATCCCACAGCATACATACAATTTTGCATGAACATTTAGCCGTAAAAAAGATTTGCTCTCGTTGGATCCCACATAAATTGACCGATGAACAAAAAATGGCTCGTGTGAGTTGGTGTAAAGAAATGCTCAAGAAATTCAATCGTGGTGCTTCAAAAGACGTTAATAAAATCGTCACTGGTGACGAATCGTGGATATATGCCTATGAGCCCGAAACGAAACAGCAGTCGACTGTATGGGTCTTCCAAAATGAAGATAACCCAACGAAAGTTGTTCGAGCAAGAAGCACTTCGAAGCGAATGGTCGCCTGTTTTTTCGGGAGAAGTGGTCATGTGGCAACCGTTCCACTAGAGGATCGTAAGACCGTCAATTCTGATTGGTATACCACCATTTGTTTGCCCGAAGTGTTTGGTGAAATAAGAAAAAACAACCACCGTCGCAAAATAATTCTTCATCACGATAATGCGAGCTCTCACACATCTTTTCACACTACTCAATTTTTGACCGGTCAAAACATCGAACTGATGGGTCATCCACCGTACAGTCCTGACCTGGCACCCAATGACTTTTTTTTGTTCCCAAGCGTGAAGAAAAAACTACGTGGTCAACGATTTTCGACACCAGAAGAAGCAGTTGAAGCGTTCAAAACACACGTTTTGGAGATATCAGTTTCGGAGTGGCACGAATGCTATGACAAATGGTTTCATCGAATGCAAAAGTGTATCGATCATCTCGGGGAATATTTTGAAAAACAATAAAACCATTTTTGACAAAAAACAACTGTGTTATATATGTTTTTAAAAAAAATTATGGAGCAACCCTCGTATAATTGCAATGTAAATGAAAAACATACAATGTTTTTGTACCGAAGAACAAGACACAAATTTTGTTTTTTGGCGGCTTACCGAGCTCTGGTGGAGCTGTTACAATCTAAAAACAATCATACTTTTTTATTTGTAAAAATCAACAAATCATTAACAACAATAGCGGCTTACCCGTGCGGGCCAATAATTACAATACTTCAATTTAGCCCTAATGAATAAAAAATATGCTTTAATTGAAACGAAAATAATATATTCACAGTTAAAAATTACCAAACTAAATTGTTCTTAGAGTCCATGATTTTATGTAAATTCACCGACCAATATGAACTGTCAGAATTAACGTACATCCGCACATCAAAAATCAAATACAGAGTCAAATACGCGCGAACTAATTGTGTGTGTACCGATAGTGTTGCTCTAACAGCAACGAGTGAGAGTGTGTAGTTGTGTGTTAGTGAGAAAACACACAGACGTACTCTCACACTCATTCGTTGCTGTTAGCGCAACTTAATCGATATACACACAATTCGTTCGGTCATGCTTGGTCGTATGTAAATACCTTCTAATACATTCGGTACGTTTTGGATACTTTCGGTATTTCGGTAGTGATTTGATCCTGATCCTAATATTCCGGTCTACAGTTTCAAATGCTCGTTTTAAGCATCCGAAGCTTGTACCGTTGGCGGTACAGTATTCCAAATCCTTGTAATATGAAGCTTGTTCGCCAGATGATAATAATTCTATTGGTTCATTTATATGGTCAACATTTTCCAGGCGATATACTTAATATTTTGATGACTCGTTTAAATTTGCCTCCTCAAAAATAGTGTCATCTATTCCAATACCGATATCATCACAGTTTTCAATAGAGTACGTGCTTGTTTGTGAAATTGGAAAGTCCATTATGTATATATGTTTCATGTGTTGACAGTTAATTAACTAGAAATTGTTTGTGCACACGATAGAGATTAGATCGAGTTAAACATTTTTTTCACCAACCTTATTTTCTATCATTATTTTATCGTCGTCTAGCTTGAGAGTGATAATGCAATGCACATCACTCAAGGGGCAAAGCAGTACTAAAACAATGACTTGAATGCAAACTTAATGCCAATAAATACACATATAATGCCACTTAATGCTATGTATAGAAAATAATGTCAGCCATACATCAACTCTACCAATGCAGAGTGGCTGCGTTGTTTACGTCACAGTATCGTACTTCTCTTTTCACATTCTTACGTACAGCGGAATCGAAGCCATGTTTAGCTGTACGTGCATATTCGACGTGTTCACAATTTGTTGAAGAAATTTTGTTTATGATAAAAATATGCCAAAGTTCTTAAAGACAAGGAATCAAGATAAATTTAAGAAAGAAAAAGTACTTTTGACATTGTTTTTCTACACATGGCATTATGTGGTAATGAGTGGCATTATATAATCATTATTCAAGTACTGCTTTGCCCCTTGACATCACTGCATACACTTTATTTTAATTAAATTACTGAAAATGTTAGTAAATTCGTAGGGGGGTAATAAAAAAAATTCTAAATTTGTAAAGGGGTAAAAAAAAATCCCAAAATTGCAGGAATACATTTGTACAAACATCTTACCATCTAAAAAAACTTTGAAAGATTGGAAAAATGAAATAAAGACGAAGCAAATGATATTCAAAATCTAAGAATATTTCTTTTATTCAGAATGAAATAAGTGAAAAAAAGTATAAATGTCAAAATTAATCTATTTTGCATACATTTTATGAAGTAAAAGTTTACTGTAAAAGTAATAATGAAGAAGACTAAAACAAATAATGAAGATATTAATAAAATTTATGGATCAATGCTTTCAATCGATTGTTTCAAAGGAAAGATAACTTTGGTAAATGTTTTTTACCGTTTTCATTTAATTCTGCTTTCTTGTGGATATAACTTTGATCGTCAGTTTTAAGATGATTTTCTTTTATCCATTGTCTAGCATATTTATTAGCAGGAAATTTGGATAAATCATCGTTAGCATTTATTCTGACACGAAGATGATCTTCTAAATTTGATGCAGACATTTTGCTTCTTCGATCGTATTTTATGTGGTTCATAATAGAGAATCCGCGCTCAGCGTCAGCGCTTCCGATTGGTAAAACCAAGATAATACGAATTAATTTTCGAGTTCTATCTGTCCAAATTATACCCATTTCGTTTAAAAAATGAGACCAAAAGGCGAATGTTTCGGTATCTTTTTGCCGAAAAGCACAGAAATCCTGGCTTTCAATGATTGACTCTATCAATTTGGCCCAGTCAATTAACAGTTCATCGCATTCATCAAGAGCAAAAATTCGACATAAATTTTTTACTTCCATGGCACCAAAAGACAAAGATGAACTCGTTTCAGTAGGAATTGCCATGGGGCGGAAAATTGTAAATAGACTCAAATCGTTCATGGGGAAATAAGTATGGATTTCGTCTTTGATTTTTTGAAGAAATGGTGCCCGAATTTCAGAAAGCAATGGAACTTGGTATTCATTTGTTTGTCTATCATTTACTAATTTCACATTCAAATAAGTCAAGCTTTCCGAGCCATAAAAGAGTTCAATCGTTTGACATTTCTGATTATTACAAAGAGAACCATCTAATAATAGTATGACAGCTTTTCCATGACTACCTTTAAGATTTTCAAATGTTTGAGAGATATGATCTTTGAATTCAACAAAATCAACAAGAAGGGCACTTCTTTCTTGCATCTTTTTGGACCAATAGTATAACCAAAAAGTGTTTGCCAGATAAATTTTGCAATAATTTTTGAGCCTTTTCTCGGACGTTAACGTCAAAATTAACCAAATCATGTGAGATAGCTTGCAAGTCTCGGATTACTAAGGACCACACTTTTCTTATATTACTTATAGCTTGATATTCTGACGATATCCAACGAGTTCGGTATATATAATTCAACTCGTAAAATGTTATGTTCAATGCTTTGGCCGTTTCCTTAAGATGTGCTTTTTTCTTGTTTGAATTTTGATTGCAAAACTTATACAGTTTGTTAAGGAGTTTGTCGAAAAAAGAAAAGTAAGGAATAGACGCGTAGGCTTTACCAATTGCTAAATGCATTCTGTGTGCCATACAATGTACGGCGAATATTGGGTTTTTTGTTTCTTTCCGTATGAAACTGATTAAACCTCCTGCTGATCCACTCATTACATTTTCGCCGTCAGAAATATAACCAACTAAGTTATTTTTAAAGTAGTTATACAAATCAGCCTTTTCACTTTTAAGTGCATTTGTAATGCTATTGAAGTAGCCTAAGGCTGTTACATCTGATGAAGTTTGAATTAATCGATAAAAGCATATGATCGGTACATTGTTTTCTAATATTTGGAAATAGGTAATCAAATAATGTGATCCTGAATTATCGGTAGATCCGTCTATAATTATTGAAAATTGGGAGTGTTGCGCAATCATATGATCGATCAGCTGCGTATGCATATGTGCACTCATTGATTGTAACATTTTTAACGCACCGCACTTATCATAATGATGTGTCCCCATGTCCACACCGTGGATAACTTGAAGATCTACTAAGCTGGGATGTGTGTAAAACGGTATGTTTTTCTTTACCTCTATAAATACTGTCCGAAACATTCTTGAAGTAATTCTTAAGTCTGCGTCTATTGATACGTCCTCTTTTCTTTGTATTTCTTCGAAATCGGACTTCAATCTATACAGATAAAAAACACACATGAAATAATTAGAATATAAATACATATTGCATGGTTGATTTTTAATTGCTTTGAATGAATTCATTACCTCTTAGCATGTTGGTTTTGCAACGTTTGTACAATCGTTTTATGGCCGGGAATTTTTACATGTTCTGATATGAATTGCTTATTTAAAAAAATTTCAAATTTAAGCGTGCCTTCTGGGTAAGCAAGTGCATTTTTGTAACGGACTTCAAGATTGAATTTATCGTAATATTGGTAGCACAATCTACAACGATACGTTGAGTCTGAAGGATGTTTTTCGTTAAATACATAATAAAACCATGCTTTATTCTTTTCCACAACTTCAATTTGGATTAAATGATTTTGATGAGTCTTTATCAGCTCAATCCATTCATTTCTATATTGACAATAAGAAAATGAAATGAAAGAGAAACGAGTTAAAAAAAATCATCAAAGAAAAGGGTATTTGAAGACTTTGATTATATTATAATAATAGTATACTCACTTGAAGAATTTTGTTGATTCCCACTCTAAATCTTCCGAATAGTCAGTTGACGATGATATGTGTCTTTTTCTCGTGTTTTCTCTCGAAACCAATTCTACAACGTTTCCTCCGTCGGGGAATAAAAGTTGAGACGTGCAGGAATTGCTTATAGCACTAGCATTTGAATTATGAATGGCCTCTTCAATTCCTTTGGTTGTCAATATATTGTAGTCTGATGAATCGATAGTTGAAGAACATTCCGGTTTTGAACATGATGCACCATCATCAAAATCATTTTCATCAACAATGTTAGTATGCACTGACGGTACAGCTTCTAAAATATTATCTTCAAGAATGAAGTGGGGGCCGGTGCAGTCATTTGTTTTGCCAGGAGTTGGAAGGCCAATTTTCCACTTTTCAGGTAAAAATCCTGTGCCTTCATGGGCACAACGATTCAGTGAAATGTCTTGTTTTTCTTTATTCGTAGCAAATTCGCGCAGCGTGTATTTTTTATTTGCAAAGTCCTCATGAATAATTTCGAATAATGCGCATTTGTCACAAGCCTTTCTTTCTCCATATACAACGAGGTCAACTAAACTTTTTTTCAGAGTTCCAATTAGTTTATCATCGAGTACTAAGTGTGGTTTTTTTTCTGAAAGTTTAAAATCATTGAACGCTTCTCGTTCGCCATACAGAAGACCAATTGCACTTAGTTTATTTTTACCGACAAATAAATTTGTAAGGGATGCAGCGTTTTTCTGTGGTAAGAGTCCATTTTTAAACTTTATGTTATCGTTTGGAATTTTCAAATTCGCAGTAGACACTTCTCTGCCACCGATAGTATAAAAACCCTTTTGCATCCTTTCGTTCCACAAGTTTACAATCAATTCCACTTTTCCCGCTGTTCCAATGCATTCAAAGCCAATAAATTTATATCCCCTCAGTGCTACATTATCGTCGCATGTAGATTTGAGTTCGATAAACTCTTTTGTTTCGGGTTTTTTCGGATCTATTACGTTTATTTCGTTAATCACTACTTTGCATTTACACTGAACTGTATTTATGAAGAATACACTAGAGCACAACGCGAAAGCGATCGAAAAAAAAGCGATTGAACGTAACATTTTTAGTTTTGCTTTTCTTTGATTTCTTTCGTGTTTTTTGATTCTTTTGGTTCACTTCTTTTATTAGAATTGAAGCACACAATGTTAATGTTGGTCACTCGGTTAGTGTTGTCAATATCATTTGCTTCGTTAGTTTTGGATAAAATCGGTCCCATGTTGTTCTCATTAAACGCAAGAAACAATTTATTTAATCATTCATGAACTAACTGAACAGTGACCATCTATTGAACCAGTGCTTCGAAAATTGTTCATTCATATAATTGAATTTATAAACAAAAAACTGCTTCGGCAGCGTCTGAGCAGTAGTCGTATTATTTATTCAATGATCCATATTATTTTTCATTAATTAATGATTCACTGTGACTAAAGACGTGGTTGAAGCAGTTTTTTGTTTATAAATTCAATTATTTGAATCAACAATTTTCGAAGCACTGGTTTAATAAATGTTCGATAAATCTTCGATTTGGATTTATAAACATAAATTTTACTTGTGAACGTCGCGTGTCTGATTTATTCTTCAAATCTTTGCATACTTCGCTTATTAAGCGACGCTTAACCAGCAAAAATTTTGATGAAATATATAAGTAATGTAGGTATAAGTTTACATAATTTGATTATGTTTCAATTCACATTTTTAATTTTGAGCTGTTTATCTATCAGTCTTATCTTTTCGAAGAGAATTTTTGATATTGAACAGCTTTTTTCATCATTTAATGGAGTATTCATGAGAACAAAATAACAAAAAATAGTTAGATTTTAGTGGGGGGTAATGAAAATTTTCCTGAAATTGTGGGGGGTTAGCCCAAATTTTGATGTCTCAGGGGGGGTAAAATACCCCCTCCTACCCCTGGATGAGAACCTATGAACACTTGTCACTTTTCCCATTATAAATGTTGACCCTGACAATTTGGCTTGCGACTAGTTGGTACTAGAGATAGACTTCTTCATTCATACCGAGAACACGTTCGGCGTTGTAAATAGCAAGTCAACAAATCAATCTTTCACTCTATCACGATTTAAACTACAGCAGTGTAAATTCCAATTTAACGCTTCACGACGATAAGGTACAGCAAACCAATAATTCGGTAATTTACCTTTAAGAGTTGCGGCATAATTTTAGAGCATCACTTGTCTTTAATAAACAAATTTCAAGTTCTGTTGTTGTGAACCCATATTTTAATTTAAATAATCTATTAAACCGACCAAAATCTTCTATATTATAGGTGGAAAGTGTTTTCAAATCTATATTTGATATAGGAATTTGATTATTTATTTCGAGTTTTGACATAATCTTCAAAGCTTGTAATATTGAGGTTTGGTTAAGATATCTGAAATGTATCTAGATACTTTTGAGATAGTATCTCAATTTTCCGAAATTCATCTAGATATTTTCAAGATTTTCATCTTATCTTTTATTAACCGGGGATTGCGTTGACATATTTATATGTAAACGTCAGTGGCATCTAAACCGAAAACGCCATCTTTGGTTACACACCAGTTGCTATTTCTGTGACAAAATTTTCACTTTAATTTAAAATAAAATAAAAGAATTTAATTTTAATCCTACATTTTTTTGGAAAAAATCCTCATTTAAATTATTGAAACCATTTTTAAAATCATTTGTTGAAACAAAATTCATTTGACTATTAATTGCCATCGATTTGAAGGAGCGAAATTGACAGTACACTGTAGAGATTCCAGAAACAAAACATACACAAGCATCACATGTACGCTTAAAGTGGTCATCACAGAAACGAAGCTGAGTATGCGCACAATGCACATGTATAAGTATTTTCATACACAGCATGTTTCGTTTCTCTGTTATAAAGTGTGATGTTTGTCTGTATATATTGTTTCTATATGTTTACTCCATGAAATCGACGACAATTAAAAAAATGAATTCGAAAAAAATTGTTTCAAGTTTTGTTTTAATATTTTACCTGAGGATTTTTCAAATAGTCGGGATTAGACTTGAACCCTTTTTGAATGTATATTAAACTATTTAATTTGAACCAATCAATATTGGTTGGTTAAAAAACTCGCAACAGATGGGGAAAAAGAGATGGCGTTGTCGTAGATTTAGGAACGGACAATAGTCATCATATTACCGGGTTTTCTTTTATAATTTGTTTGCTGATTCTTTTTTGTTTTAATGATTGTGTTTCAGACTATACGAAATTTACATGTTATAACATTAGAATAACATGTAAATTTCGTATAGTCTGAACACCCTTTTGCGCCGTCTACTGTGATTGAGTCGCAATTCAATACACAAAACATAACAGGTGATGCGCTCACCTTGTGATAAATCTTTTACTGAAACATTTGCTAATATTTATTGTTTCAATTAAATTGAATGAAAAATAATCTTTTTTTTAGTATGTTTACGTAGGAAACCCAATATAGTTTTCTATAAATTCTACTTCAGTACGGGAATTGACATGGTACAGAAAAAATGCGAGAAAATGCGAAAAAACATCTTTAGACTTTTTTAGATAAGATTTTGTATCTTATCTAGATACTTTTTTCAAAGCTTTTAATCCATCTCATCTTATATCTAAACGTAAGATAGTATCTTCACTCAACGTTGGTCTGGGTCAACAATGAAATCTACTTCAATTTCGAACCGATTTTCATACCGATTAAAATACTGTCAATCTATTTGTATTCCTTGTTTTTTATGAAAAGGTGTTTCAATCAAATACTTTAATGCTTCAAAAACGTATGCTGGCCGTATAACTTCACATTTATACGATGTCTTGTGACTCAATTTTCTTTTGAGTATCAACCGAATGACTTTTATGTCGCTAAATGATCTTGGAATAACACTCAGCATATTTTCATCATCAATAAAACTAGCTGAATTAATCGGCAGCGCATTATCTTCTATCTCGACTAATCGCATTTTTTTGCGTACTTCATTTTTGATAAAGTTTTTCAGCTAGTATTGTTATAACAGGTAATAAAAGAGAAGGCAAACATGTACCGCCCTTTTGCACTATAACTTTTTTCTTTTCGGGTAACTTATTGGAAACATTAGATACTTTGCGCAGTACTTTTTTATGTTTTTTTTTTATTTATCGAAACAATTCTTCTCTAAAGCTATGTTTCCTTTTAGTACGTTCTCTATACACTTGACTATAGATTTTATAAGTTGTAGGCTAGCACTCTCTAAAAATTTTCGTCTTAGGTTTGGAGAAGAGACAGTCAATGCCTTTAAAATAGGCAAATGTTTAATCACACATTGACTCATTATAACTTTTTTGGAACATATACAATATCTTGCGGTTCATCTGAAGGAAAAACGTTTGTACGATACCTGTGCAAATCAGGTGTTGACTGTTTCAAATCAAACACCAAATAACCAAATGGAATATTGATAGCGTCTTTATATAGTTCTTGAATGTATCGACTATTATCAGGGCAAACTTGTCTCGACAACGTTTGAATTTGTACTCCATCTCGCGGATTCTTAAAAGCTACTAACATATGTTAAGAAAGTTTTGGCACTAAATTTAGGCGTTTATTGCCCTACATAAACAAAATCAAAAATGTCAACCAATGCATATAGGAGACTTAACGGAACTCCTACTCTACTGTCAAATACAATTTGCACAAAAATGTCCATTCGCGATGACGTACAAATTGGATTTACGAAAAAGTGTCTCAAATGGTTTTGGACAGCTAAGTTCAAAACAAGTTCTGCATGAGTCAAAAGATGAACCAATCTGTCTTTGAACCATGTATCGTGTTTCATGGACTTAATATGAAGATGAGGATTCTAGAAAAAGCAAAAAGTACGGTTGTATTCCCAATTTAAATGCTCAAACCCTTCAAAATTGTCATCAAGTACCGAAAACCGGGTTGGTCAAGCAAAATTCATTTTTTGGTAATTCTTATGGTTACAGCACATCTAAATTTGAACCAAAACGATAGATTTAGACACGATCATTAGTAATCAGGAAAATGAATTACGAAAAAATTCCAAAGGGTGTCAAAAGTTGGGTGTTTACTTCACCTCATAGCATGTTGCACTCAAAAATTCAACATATCGGATAGTGAAACATTGACCATTTTCACATTTGTACCCGATTTCAGGGTACAAAGGGTGCTCCGAGGGTTCAGGAGGTATGATTTTCTATGAGTAATTTTTCATGAGGAATCCAAAAATGGGGTCAATTTTGATATTTGGAAGGTTTTTGACCCCATTTCGGTCATTGTCATAATGGATTACTTTTGGGGTCATTTTTACCCCCAAGGAGAGGTCATTGACCCTTCCTTTGGTGATAATTTTTTTTGTCTCTTCAAGGGCTACAACTTTGCCGAAGAAATTATTCCAATATTTTGCGTCGTTAAAAAGATATTGATGACCGTATATAACACAAAAAGGTGATTTTTGGCACTTCAAGGGGGCGTATCTGGGGGGTATATGAATTTGGGGAAAAAATTTGATACGCTGAGCATGTTTACTGGTGAGAAAAATCGAAGACAATGATCCGTTGAGTGTAATGCAAATGTGCTATTCGATAGCCCATGATTCATGGGCCATGAATAAAGGTTTATACCAATAAAAAAGAATTTGATATTGTATGTTTGTTCTTCAAATGGCGGACGTCTGATTTAGTGCCAAAAAAAAACGTGTGATCATTTAACGAAATAGTCCGTTTGCCTTTTCCTTGACTGAATATATTCTGCGTGATATACATTAGACTAACATTGATGTCTCTGCTGACATGTCGTGATTTTTTGGAAATGCTGAAAAAATTTCCCATTGTGTTGACTAATCAACTATGTTTCGTTTATTTTTATTTTCTTTTTTGTCAACTTTATCATTTTATTAAATATTTAGTTTGATCACGTATAGTTATTTTTGATGGTTTTAGAGCGCAAAGTGACATAATTAAT
>NW_022199422.1:0-13166 GCF_009176525.2 Contarinia nasturtii | reverse complement strand
TATTATTATAGAATTCAGTTGTTGAAAATTTTGAATTAAGCCCCTAGATAAAGTACTATTTCAAGACAACTCTAATGACACATTTCCTTGATTTATCGAAAAAAGGTAAAAAAAAGTCTAAATTTTTAAGTTATTTACCGTTAAATTGTACTCAAAAGTGCTTAAAATTGTGCGTGAAGTGGCCTAATTGAAAATAGATGACATTTTAAAAGTTTTAATTTGATTTTAAATCAGTTTTCGTACTCATTTTTTCACATTTTTATGATTTTTTTTCATAAATTCCAAATACACATCTGGAACATCTGGAAAAAGTCCCGGAACAAAAGTTGTTTATCTTAATGTCCTCTATCAGAAAATACATAGCCATCTTGAGTACCTAATAAAAAAAAATTGCTCACCCCTACCACCACAATCAGTGAAATTTTATCAGCTTATTCCAATGAAAGTATTTTCAACAACTTTGGCCTAACAACACATCACGGAGATAAATTTAAATTTTACATCGGTTCATTCGAAAATGACACCTACGGATTTTCGATTTTTTCGTCACAAAAAATCGTTCAATTAATTGAACTTCACATTTCGGATTGTCCCCGTTATATAATATATAAGAAAGTGAAAAAAGGTACCCATACATTTCAAACAAATTTCATAAATTCTTTCTTTTAAATTGAAATTTGAACAATTTTAGGTTTTTCCTTTCGCATATGCTCTCATGACTAATAAATCGCAAGCGTGTTTAAATTCATAGAAGAACACGTTATCTCTCTTTAGGCTTCATGTTACACAACTGATTATGAAGCAGCAATGAGAAAATCTTTAGAGAAAATACACCCTGAAGTAAAGAGATATGCATGTTACTTTCACTTTAATCAAGCTGTGAAAAAACATGCATACAAAACATAGCTGTCCACGAACGTTCGTTCGTTCGTTCGTAGAATATTTTTTTGGTCTTTTTGTTCGTTCGTTCGTTCGTAGAAAATGAATTGTTCGGATTGTTCGTTCGTATGTTCGTACGAACAACGAACACGTTCGTTCGTTCGAAATTTTTGGAAATTTATTTTCTCAATGTATACAAATATTGCAATAATAAATGTAAATTGGGAAAAATTTAAATCGATTTTTCCCGCTTTTCCGATGGGAAAACGTGAAAAATAAGCAAAATGTTGACTCCCATAGGGTCAAATCCTGAGAATTCATGGATCAGCCAAATTCCACCGGATTTGGACTTTGGGCTATTGAACCACTCAGGTGTTGTTGGGAGCAATTTAATGAATTGAAAAAAAATAAATTGAAAACTTCAATTTACATTAACTAATGGTAATTGATTTTCAAATAAATGAATTGAAAAAACTAATCATTATTTCAAACTTTGTTGTGTTCTTTATTGCGTCTCTTTTGACGAGACTTTGAATATTTCCCCATTATTCAAATTGGTCTTCCTCTTGAAGAGGACGTTGACCAATTCGATACAGAAAATAAAGAGTCTTAAAACAATAAGCCGATGATTTTGAATCGATATAAACAGCATATGGATGATAACATCAATAAATAAAAAGTCTAAGGGAGTAAGACGAACTTTTCCGCACGGTGGTAGTTGCGTATTTTATTAAGCTAGTTCAAAATAATATTTGTTTGATTTTTCAAGCCTTTCAAGCGGCGTAAAGTTCGAGACCAAAAAATGTGTTCGGCATCGAAATATTCTTTAATTTACTACCAGCAGAAGTAATCGCAAAAGATTTTGCACACCTTCATGATGATCCCATTTGCACGATATTTTCTGACAAAACACTATAAAAAAATATGTCTGACGTTAATTTTGCCATAAACATTATTTTCATAGGTGATGACGAGGGTTCCTAGATGTCGGATGACCCCCCCTAAAATATTTTTAGGAACCCTCAACAATTTTGGAAATGAGGAACTTTTTTGTTTTTTTTTTTTTGTTCTTCACTTTTTCAATTGTCGAAATGAGGACCTTTTTTTTTTTTTTTTTGCTCTCTTCATTTTTTTTGGTCGAGAAATTCTTTCGATTTGCTAGGGATTTTCACCTCAAAAAGTGACTTCCAAAAAAAAAAAAAACGATTTTTGTGTCATTTCGTACAAATTGTTGACATCGTCAGGGACCCCCATGGATTTTTCCAGGAACCCCCTACAGAATTTTGCCATCACACGTCATCATCTATGATTATTTTTGAAACACTTTTCGTACAAAAGTAAAAAAAAATAGATTTTTGTATGGGAATCATACCTGTACAGATTTACCAGCATTGAAATTGTAATGTTACTAACCATTACATTAACATAAACGTCTGTAATAGTTAATAAAATTATAATAGCTATTAATGTAATACTAACATCTAACATTACAATTTCAATAGCTAATACCGATAATGTCTTGTTACAATAACAATGTGTTAAAAATCTAACATTAATATTGAGACTTTTCAACACAACTTTAAGTTGAAAATATTTTTACAATAGATGGAGTTTGTGTCTGCTCTAAGCTCAGGTTGATGAGCAATTTCAATGATGATCTTAGAGCAGACAAAGGCGCCATCTATTGTAAATATATTTCCAACTTTAAGTTGTATTGAAAAGTCTTATTATTAATGTTAGAGTTTTGACATTAGCGGCAGCATTGAGTATCACATTATTATTGTAACGAAGCATTGCCCGTAATGTTATAAGAATAGCAATAGCTATTACTGGTAATGCTAGAATCTAACGTTACAATCGTAATGACGTTACTGTAATACTTCGTTACAATTGTAATGTGTTGATGCAAAATGTAAATCTGTTTCATATATGAAACATCCGCCACCATTCGCAAAATTTGTATGAAACATTTGCGACCATTCGTTTCCATTTGCAATGTCATGACAATATAGTGATGCCCCTGACGATTCAGTTCGTGCCTAGGGAATTCCATCCGTCCTTTTTTGTCTGCTTTAGGAAGCTGAGTATATGTATACTACGTCTGTACGTTTGTTTGTTTGTTCGTTACACTCATACACACATACATACATTGAAATGCTTCAAAATTTCAGGCTCTGAGAACATAATGTAATGCTGACTCGTCCACGGACCTCTGGTATTTCATTATGTTCTGAAACATTAGGTTTTTTTTTAGGGATTTTAAAGGTTTTAGGTGGTCCTCTCCGTACAGGAAATCGAAAATATTTCACTTGAATTTCAAAAAATCGACTATTTTAGAATGACTTTTTTAACGCCTCTTGTTATCATCAAACTTTAGACATCAGCAATTATAAATTTTAGACATTATTATTATACTAATAGATTTGTTTTATTTTTCCAGCATAAAAGGCAAACAATATACAACGGTAGTTTAATTTTATTATTATTTTTATTTAAATTTAATTATTATTATTTTTATTATAGCACAATATTAAAGAGCAATAAAATCGATCCACGAAACGTGCAAACAGCTATTGAAATTTTAGTTCATCTAAAATCAATGGCACGTTTCATTGCACGATTCGGTCACAAAAGAGTAGTAAGTGTGCATTTTAGATGCAATTATAATTATATTACATATAGTAACAATTTTTTTTTTCGAAGTTCGACGATTCGTCTCCTGTGCAAGCTTTTTAAAACCACACCAAACTGCAGTAACGAAAACGCCATCAAGAATTTGATGGCCATTTTTCGAAAAAGTTCCAAATCATTTGCGGGTGAATGTGATGAACTGTTTCCACCATCTGAGCATTTGGTTCGACGACGAATCAAACTTGCGGCCAATGCAGCAGCAGCACAACAGCAACAAGATGCTGAAGAAGCAGCAGCTGCAGTCGTAATAGAAGTAAATAATCTTTCATTTTCTATTAATAATGTTCTTTCTAATAATATGATACAATTTGCAATTTACAAAGGAGGAAAAACGTCAAGAAGCCATCAACCAGTTAATGGAGAAATTTGAAATGCCGCCGCCGACCGTCGAACATACAAGTTCGTCGCCACAGCCATCCACTTCAGCAGCAGCATCAACAACAGCTGCAGCAGCTGATGCACCATACATTGAATGTAAGTTCACTTCAAAATTCAATTTAAATTAGATTATTTAATATCTATTTTCTGTGATGTCAGTATACGCATACCGTCTGCAAAAGGATGTTACCAAAAATTGGCATCTATGCAAAAAAGCACCGGCCCCAATAACACAAATTCCACAACGCCATTTGTGGGCCAACTATCGGAACAATTACGATATGTTGTTTGATTTAGGTGCCGATTTGCCAGACAAAGGCGCAAAATTACAGCAAAAATGCGACGATATTCTGGACCATATTGGTATATGTGATAAAACATTTTTACAGTTAATTTTTCTTATTGTATGATTTTTTTCTATTTTAATTTGTAGGGAAACTTGTCAAAGACATGACCACGGTGGAAATCCACAAGGCACGGGTGGCAAGAGCTGACAAAAGAGCTCGCCTTGGTCGGTCACCAAAACTAACAACAACAACACAACAAACAACAACAGCAACAACAATACCACCATCAACACCACCACCACTTCCATCTGCATTTCTCGATGCTTTAGATGAAATTGACTTTGATATTCCGGGTAAGTTGTTTATAATTAAAATTAAGAATTTAATTAATAATAAATTGTATTTTTCATCATAGATGGTAATGATGATGACATCATTGAAAGTGTGTTGGCTGAATTTTTCAATTCGACCGTCGAACCAATTCAATTTTAATTCATTATATTTAATTCATTTATTATATTTGTTTTCAATCATTTTCAACGTAACAAAAAACAAATGAGGATAATTGATTTATTGCTTTATTTTATTTAAAATCTTTTCATTTATAAGTTTCATCGTTGTTTCAAATTTTCTGATATTTGTATCAAATGTGGAACAAAAGAGTATCATATAGCGAACAGAAAATTTGAAACAACGATGAAACTTAATAAAATGAAACAATAAATCAATTTTCCTGTTTTTTGTTAATTTTTCAAACGTGCATTAAATAAAAGAACTACAAAAAATAATACAATAAAATTGACTCAGGAGAACACCTAACCTCAATATATTCCTGCTGCTGCTGCACAGCAGAACAATAAAACCACGCAATCGCATTCGTAAAAATCTTACATTTTTCAATTTAATTTCAACTTTAATTTAGTTTTATTGATGAAATAAAAACAAAAATGATGAGCCGTCATTATTAGGTGTAAAAAATAGAAAATTGGTCTCGTACAAAATGTAATACAATAATTAATATACAACTTACTTGACAGCAGATTTCTATAGGGACAACTAATGACATTTGTGATTTGACATCTCGGCCACGGTTTGGCCTGTCTGACCGTATATATTCAACGTGCAAATTTATAATTAATTTCATTTTTATAATCATATTTTTAGTGGCAATATGCGTTCGGCAAATAACATGCGCGCAAAGATACTGCATACACGTTTCCCTAATGGAAATTGTACTATTCATTTTGCTGCTATGGTGTCTTTAATATTCAACATTCCAAGTTACATCGAAGAGGAGTGTTGCACCAAAAAACAGAAGAAATATGTAGTTGCCAGATTGAACAGTGAAACGTTTGGAAATAATTTTGGCAATTTGGAAACAGCAATACTAGACAACTTTCCAGATGCGACGAATTGCAAACAATGTAAACGCCCGAATATTTCCAGAAAATTTTGTGACAGTGTATTTGGGCTCTGTGACAACTCACGGGTGATTTTGAGCTAGGGGGTCATTACACCCATAAATAATTTGTACTCAATTCGTACTAATTTGTCAGGGCTGCTATTGGCACCAACAGATGGCACGCACTGCAGTGTGAGCGTGCGAACCTTACAAGTGCTACAATTTTTAGAACTTTGATTACATATTCAGAATTCAGGTATTTTTAATGTCAAAATTTTGATGTCGAATGGTGTCGACATTGGTGATAGTAATTTGAAGTATACTTTGTACGCCACTTTCATCGTATATGTGCGCTGTAGTTCTATACTCGATTCAGTTTGCATTGCCGGTTTCAAATATTCTTCAAATCGTTTATGTTCACTGTCAAATGAATGTGTGTTTCTACTGTTACATGTATAATACTCACATTTTCAAACAGTAAAAATTGATCCAAGGAATCCCGAAACCCAAAAAAAGTCATTTGATTTTTGATAACACTTTTATAAGGGTTTATGTGTCCGACCCAATGAGTTGTACAAATATGTACTTAGAATAGTTTTTTTTTTTTAAATAATTCGAACCAAGATTCGAACAATTTCATCAAAATTCGAAGAAATTGATATTTTTAAGATTAGACTCGGCAGCATGAAAATTTTCCAAAAAAAACCGTTTAAAAAAATGTCCATACAAAAGTCACGTTTTTTTGTGATTTTGTCGTGTTTGAGCAATTTGTGCTCCGAACCTATGAGACCAAAGTCTACAAAAGTTATATTTTGTGGGAGCACAAATTTAGCACTAAATCCCTGTAAAAAAAATTCCCCAAAAAAATCCCGCCTTAAGAAATTCCCCATACAAAATTTTTTCGGTGTTTGGGCAATTTGTGCTCGGTTATTTGAGAAGCACAAATCCAAAGAATAGCATTTTTGAAGAGCACAAATTTAGCACTAAATTTTGATCTATAAATTGTCGTGGTACAAAATAAAGGGGCAACGACACGCACCTCAAATTATTAGTATATTTGATTGTTTCTAAAAAAACTCAAATGTGTCTACTAAAAAACAGTTGTGGTTTTACTAAAGTCCATGAAATAAGTTTGTGAATTTTTTTATACATATATATAGTACAAATTATGTAGATTCTGAATATGTAATCAAAGTTCTAAAAAGTGTACTAAAAAATATTTTTTTTGCTTTTTAGTACATTTTCAAAAAAAATTTAGTACATTTGGGAAGTACAAATTGAGTACATTTCGGTATATTTCGGTATATTTTGGTATATTTCGTTTTTGATTCTAAAAACTAAAATTTCTGTACTAAAAAAACACTTGTAATTTTAGTACAGTCGATGAAATAATTTCAAGATTATTTTTATACATGTAGATAGTACAAATTATGCAGATTCTGAATATGTAATCAAAGTTCTAAAAATTGTACTAAAAAATATTTTTTTTGCTTTTTAGTACATTTTTTAGTACATTTTCAAAAAAAATTCAGTACATTTGGAAAGTACAAATTGAGTACAAATTATTGGTATATTTGGTTTTTCGATCCGATGTGTACTAAAAAAAAGTTGTACTAAAACATACTTTCAGTTTAGTACAAATTCTAAAAATGTTAGTACAAATTAGTACAAATTGAGTACAAATTATATATGGGTGTAATGACCCCCTAGCTCAAAATCACCCGTGAGTTGTCACAGAGCCGTGTATTTGTGGAGGTAAAATGAAATGTTTTATTGGTTAGAGTTTTTAAAGATTCAATTTACTAACAATATTTTTTTTATTCGCAGATTTTTTCTACTGAAGGTGCAACCAACACCAGATATCAGAAATTCCCAACCAGATAACATTAACAGGCGAACAATATGTATTGTCATCCGTCATTCTATACACACCGCCGTTTCAAGAGGAGGACGCTGGCCACTATGTTGCAGCAGTTCGTCTGAATGGATGGGAGGTATTCGACGATCTACGTACTAAATCTTATAACATATCACCTTCTGATTTTGTCGTCGTACATTCGCTTTTTTACGTAAAATTTTAATATGTCGTTATGAATTCATTACATAGCTGGGCAGACAGGGGGGGGGGGGTATTACCCCCTCCTGAGGCATCAAATTTTAGCGTTACCCCTTTACAAAATCAACAAATTTTTGCGTTACCCCTTTACAAAATTCATGATTTTGGATAGAATTTTTCTCATTTTGCTAGGGTTTTTGGATCATAGATGAAATTTTCCTATTTTGCTAGGAGTTTTTGAGAAAATTACCCCCCCAATCCCCCCCTGAATTTTTCAGTCTGCCCAGCTATGATTCATTACCACATAAAAAAATAAATGGAATTTAAATAATTTGAATTTGATCAATAAAAAGAGGCATTTGAAAATTCAATTGATATTTCTTTTCATTATTCTGATATGGTGATTATTAAAATAAATGAAAGCGAAATTGAAAATGTGTCATTCCATTGACTGACATATACGAAAGAAATCATGATTTACACCTCCCATAAAAATGTTCCATACAAAAAACCTAGGGGGTTCCGACTTATACGAATGTTCCATATGCGAGCGAGTTTTTCCTATATATTTTGCAAATGGAAACGAATGGTCGCAAATGTTTCATACAAATTTTGCGAATGGTGGCGGATGTTTCATATTACAAATTTGCGGACGGTGTCGAATGTTTCATACACATTTTGCCTAGCATTTTGCGGATGGTGCATATTATAGTCGCAGACGAGCATAATACATTGCACACACTTTTACACACACACGTACTGCGGTGTGTCATTTTACGCTCCATTCTATAGCATCCGTACAGTGCAATGTATCCGCTCGTTTGCACCTATATTCATCTCTTCTCTTTTCAAATAGATCATACAATATGTCAATACAGGTGTTTGAGTAAGATCAGAAGACACAATTTCCTCTTTCTAAAAACTTCTTTTTCTAGTTTCAGAAGAATCAATGCATTTGACCGTAAATTTAATGATCTCTATGTTTGCTTGATTCCTCTTTCTCAAACCCTCTCTCTGTTTGCTATAACATACAATACAGTTTTATTTGTTTTCTATGTTTTCAGTGTTAAAGCGCCGAAGTAATTCCTCTTTCTCAAACCCCCTCTCTGTTCGCTATAAGATCCGATACAGTTTTATTTGTCTTCTACGTTTTCAGTTTTAATCGCCGAAATAATTCCTCTTTCTCAAACCCTCTCTCTGTTTGCCCATAAGAGTCAATACAATTTTTCGTAGCTGTAATATTGAGCCAATTTGAACGACTCATATTACAATATGAAAAGTCATATTTTTACATTCAAAAAGTCAAAGTGACAGATTAGGTGTCAGAGATTCAAGCTGAATTATTTAGCTGATATTTTTTTGGTAATATTGAGTGAAATTTTTCTAATATACTCGTAATATAATCACTGTAAACGGTGCCTTGTGAAAGGTTTTTACTTTCATTGACGTAACTTTCAATTTCTTTTATATTATCTGAATTTATTTCTAAAATCTCACTTTTCGAATCGAATACGGCTTCTAAAATAATATTCAACAAATAATCTTGTATTTTTTTCTTCAACTGTTTTTCAAATTTAGTTGAGAACAATGACATTGTGTTTGAAACTGCCACGACAAACTGAACACAGCAATGTGTATGTTATGTTGTATACGACCGAGTATCACTTACAGTCGGCTTTCAACGCGACTCGATTTAAGAAGCGCCATCTCTTTCACGCCAGGTTCTCATATTTTTTTTTCTTGCAAATATTTTTTTCTTGCAAAATTGTATAAATTGAATAAGTTTTGCATATGATAATATGATATGTAGCTTTGCCTTGTAGGCTTTGCCTAGACCATGTAGAGATGGTTACGTGGAGAAAATATGTATTTGTCAAACATTGATATCTGTCAAAAGAAACAACGTAAACAACACGAAGTGCAGCTTTTCTGGTGAATCATATAATATAAAATATTTGTGTGTTTTTTTCAATTTTTTTTATTTATTATAAATTCTATTAATTATTTTCGTTATTATTATTGCAAAACTTATTCAATTTTATTTGCAAGAAAAAAATATATTAGAACCTGGCGTGAAAGAGATGGCGCTTCTTAAATCGAGTCGCGTTCAAATACATTGTCAATATACAACGCAAGTGATACTCGTATACGACAGTTTGTCGCATCTAGCAAGACGTATGCGGCATTCGCGAATGGTTGCGAATGAAATGTACGAATTTTCATAGATGTTGATGCGGATGAATATACTTTACTTCGTATATTTCATGTATGAATATAGTAAAATGCCTCTAGCAAAAAACACGTTTTTCGTGATTTTTTCGTGTTTGAGCAATTTGTGCTCCGAATCTATTGGACGAAAGTGCACAAAAGTAATATTTTTTGGGAGCACCAATTTAGCACTAAATCGCTGTGAAAACATTTCCCAAAAAAAAATCCCGTTTTAAAAAAATTCCCATACAAAAAACACGTTTCTCGTGATTTTTTCGTGTTGAACCATTTGTGCTCGGTGATTTGTGGAGCACAAATTCCAAAAGTGGTATTTTTTGGGAGCACAAATTTAGCAATAAATCGCTGTGAAAAAATTTCCAAAAAAAAATCCCGTTTACAAAAAATTCCCATACAAAAAACACGTTTTTCGTGATTTTTTCGTGTTTGGGCAATTTGTGCTCGGTTATTTGAGCAGCACAAACTCAAAGAATAGCATTTTTGAAGAGCACAAATTTAGCACTAAATTTTGACATATAAATTGTCTTGGTACAAAATAAGGGGGGGCCAACGACACGCACCTTTTCAACTTTTAATTTTGGAAAGAGCAGTTAAATCTAGAATTTTTGGTTTTTGGAGCGTAAATTGACACAATAATTTAAATAAATAAAAAACAGTTTTTTAAAAGAGTTTTACACCTTTTTGTCAATTTTAATGAGTATATCTTAAAGCGATACAATTGTTTCGATAGCACAAGCTATCATCTTCAGTCGCAGAGTCAAGTACAACTAAATGCAAGAAACAGAAAACATCATAGAAACGAAAAACACCGTCTCAGCGGGAAGAAGAGAATGGAGAAATAGATAATAAATTACAATAACAAATTATGGAAGAGACAGTGTATAGCACGACAAGTGATTGCGACAATTTCTTTTGTCAATTTTTATATGTATGAAAAAGAGAAGAGAAATGTTGACCCAAATCTCTATTTACATTGTTTTTATTTTGAAAAATATGAAAGGATTCGAGAATATTTAGTCGATTAAGATTTGATTCAATTTCTATCAATTTAAAATTGTCTTCGTTAATTTTATGTTTTTGGGAAATGATGTGTTCAGCAAGACCGCTTTTAAAGGCCTCACAATTTTTTATGTCATTTAAATGCTCTTTCATTCGCACCTTAAGTGAACGACGTGTCTGTCCAATGTAAACGGCGCCGCAAATCGAACAAGTTGCTTTGTATATTCCAGGCTTTTCGATGTATTGGTGCTTGTCTTTCGTGGTGTTTAGCAGCGATTTGAGTTTTGTTTTGCTTTTTGGTGCAAGTGTAATGTTCCCTTTAATAAGTGATTTTGAAATAGCATTGAATGTATTGGCGTCATAAATCATACCACACCAATTGGAATTAGTTTTATCACTCAACACCGAGCACTCTCTTCGTGTCTTTTTCCAAGAATGTTTTTTTGATGAGACTATTTATTGTTTCAATAGCAACACCGTTGATATCAGCAATTTGGATGATTTTTTGCTTCTCAATATTGAATTTTTTTGATGAAAGTGGTACATTTATCAAACGATGGATCATAGAGTTGAATGCAGCTAATTTATGCGATTGATGTTGGTTTGATTCGATGGGAATGTACCGATCAGTAGATGTTTTTTTCCGATAAATATCAAATTCAATATGACCATCCTTATTTCGTTGGATTAATAAGTCTAAAAACGGCAATTGATTATTCTGTTCGACTTCACACGTAAACTGAATTTCTGGGCAAATCGAATTGAAAAGTTCAAGAGAGTCATTGATATTATTCACGGCTACAATTGCAATGCAATCATCGACATATCGGTGATAAAACCTCGGGAAGAGTGAATGATTTTTTAAACGCTCTTCGACCTGAACCATGAATAAGTTACAAAGGAATGGACTTAAACTTAGGCCCATTGCTAAACCGTCTTTTTGTTTATAATAAACCTCTCTGAACTGGAAATATGATTGATTTATGCATACTTCAGTTAATTCGTATAATGCATTGCGTTCCATATGATTCAATTGTTGTTTATCTAACCACTCACGTAGCGCAGCAAGAGCTCCAGCCTTCGGTACGTTCGAAAAATAAGATTTGATGTCGAATGATACGATGCGTTCGTTTTCAGTCAACTCTATGTGTTTGATTTTTTCAATTAATTCAAAAGAATTTTTAACCGAAAAATTGTCATGGCTTCTCATTTGTTTAAAACGTTGGCATAGCCAAGCAGCAATGTTTGCACACGGAGAATCGTAATTTGCTACTATAGGGCGATATTGATTTCCTGGTTTGTGTAATTTCGGCAACCCATAAATGCACGGAACGCGTACGTTTGATTTTCGCATGCGTTTTGCCCAATAATGACCAAATAATTCACTATGCTTTGCTACTGCTGCCTTTACCTCGTTGTTCATCTTATTTAACGGGTTTCTCACACGTTGGTAGTTTCCTTCATCTATCAACTTTTTCATGCCGGAATCATAGTCACATTTATTTAACACCACAACGCAATTGCCCTTGTCCGCCTTAGTAATGAAAATATCTTTACTGTTTAACGAACGAACCGCATCATACATTTTATTGGTGCTGACGCTTGTATCAAGTTTAACATTTGATAGAATTTGTTGAACATCATTCCGAATACCATCTGATTTATCTGCTTCGATTTTATTAATAGCAATTTCAGCATCAACAATAAGATCTTTGAGTGGCAATGATTTGTGCGGCAAAGCAAAATTTAGCCCGTTGTTAAGAAGGTTTATTTCATTCTGATTCAATGGGACATCAGACTTATTAACCAGAAAATCCTGTATAAATTTACTTTTTGGTTTTTTATGTGTAATTGAATTTTTGATTAACTGGTTCAATTTTTGGCGTTTCTTCATCATTAAACAATCGTACATTTTTTCAGTGATTGAAGACATAATTTTGAAAAATTCGTCAGCGATAATCGGAGAATGATTGCATACAGTTAAATCTAAATGAGGACGCATGTGAGGAAGTTTTAGATCTGTTATGGTTTTCTTTAATTGCACCGCTTGGTAAAAATGCAAGTTTAAATGACATCGGCGAAAGCACAAACTCCAATGAAACACAAAAATCCGATGAATCGATAAGCTCAGGTAGAGAAAAGATAGAGAAAATGGTGCATTCCGCGGAATCATGCATTCAGGTACCGTCAAAAGAAGAAGCCTAGGGGCTTAATTCAAAATTTTCAACAACTGAATTCTATAATAATA
>NW_022199421.1:0-12612 GCF_009176525.2 Contarinia nasturtii | reverse complement strand
ATGTCGTCAGTTTAACATTTAATGAATGCATGACATTATCGGCAAACAACGACAATACCAATGATCATTTAATTTGATTTAAATTTTGTTATTTTATTGTATTTTTAGGCGTTCAATTGCCGCATAGAGTACTAATGAATCGATTGCGATGGCAGTTCGAAACATTTCCATACTCATCAACTGAATCAATTTGCATATTTAAAACGGCACTGACATTTATAGACTCAATCTTCGAAATCTGGGGACCATTACTAACGAGTAAATTATTTTCGTATAATAATTTCGAAGATTGAATTTTTTCGGTCACTTTGATTTAAGAACTAAAGCCTATTTTTTTGTAGACCGATATTTGTTGTGCAATTCTCACGGATCAACTGAAATCAGCGATGTGACGTATTTTGTGGAATAGAGCAATTACTCAAGTACAGAGATATTCCGATCGGTTCTCTCATATTCAATTCTAACGTTTATATTCTCAATGATAAAATGAAACCAGTCAAAATTGGTGAAACCGGTGAACTGTTTGTGTCCGGTGCAAATTTGGCTCACATTTCTATTGTTTTCACTTCGTATCATCTGCTGACGATATCCAGATGAGCTGTAATATCCAGATGACAACAGCTAAATATACTGTCTGGTTTCATTAAAATTTTATTTTCATTCTTGCTTTTGCAAATTAGAAAGTCGTATCATTTTCCAGAACAGAGAAGAAAAAGAAGTATAACTTAATCTTGCTTGACCTTACAATAACCGAAAATGTCTTATCACTGTGAACTGTGTATGAATATGACATAATTGTGTAAACAAACACTGTAAAACGCAATTAAAAACACAAAATAAGAATATTGTGACATTATTATTATCAATTTATTTGAAAAAAAAAAAAAAAAAAAATCTTTGATATTCTGCGATTCACTATGTTTATTCGAGTGTATTAAATAACTTCCGTCAAAACAATACAGTTGTGGTTCAAACCTAAAACTATTCAAGCTATCTCTTTTAAATCATCAAAAATTCAATTTAACTATTGAATATTTTTGGTTTGTGCCATTGTATCCCATATAAATCATTTGAGGAGAAATTTTGTCGATGGCGGGACTGTGCGGAGTTCGGCGGTGATAGCATTCAAATACACAGAGCTTGTATGTCATCTCCGCCAATCTCCGCACAGTCCCGCCATCGTCAAAACTACTCCGCAAATGAATCATATGGGTACCACTTTCTAGTCTTAAATGTCATACCCAAATTATTTTGATGCGTAAAATTCTTATTGCAAATCGAATAAAACGAATGAAAAGACGACGCGAATCCATCCAGAAAAGATTGAGTTAAACAAAATATTTTCTTTTCTCATTTCAGGTCATACTGCTTTGTTTTTTTCATCTACCTTTTACCTTGAACAATGAAGTTATTAACTGTCTTCATTCTATACTTTGCTGTCTTTGTGACCAGTGGCCGTCAAGGTAAATTTCATTCAACAAGAAAATTATTAGCTATCAAGGCTGTCAAAGAAAGTTCTTTCGTTCTTTTGTAACAAAAAATGTTGTTATTTTGTCCGTTCGTTCGTAGAAATACAAATTTTTTTATCGTTCGTTTGTTCGTTTGTGGGAAAATATGAAAATGATATGACCGCCTAAGAAAAAAGTACTATTTTTCGTTAGTCTCAAAAAAAGAATATATTTTTGCTTACAGGAAAAGATCGCTTTAGGCTCCATTTTCTAGACGTCCGATTATATTAAATCGGCTACCATTTTTTTATGATTGGTGAATTTTCAAAAATTGTTGTCGTGCTACGATGATATTTTAAATTTAATTTAATTTTTTGTGTTTTTCGTCTTTCAACGTACTTCGATCATACAAAAATCAATGAATTTAACTCGTTTTTGTGCTCAAAAATTTTTCAAATTGCTTTTGCTATCAATTCTAGTTATTCGAAAGAACGTTTGCAGACAACACCAATTGCGAACAAAAAATATAAAATTAAGTAAAGAAAAATTGAATAAAATAGCAGACAGTTGATTATTTCGTGACTTCCAGTTGCTTTCAACCACTTTCAACTCCTGTTTAAAACGATTCCAATTTCTTCTAATATTTCTAGTATCGTTCTAATTTTACCTAATAAATTATGGAGGTTCACCCCAAGTGAATTTCTGATGAAATTGAATGCATATCAATTGTAAACTAACGAATTTTGATCAATTCTAGTCACTCGATTGAGGCGAGCCGAAAACGAGTAAGTAGTAATTACTAAGTACAAGTGTTTTTACAACCAATAAATAACTGAAACACCGTTTTCATTTATTCATGATCTTTAAAAAAACCTTCACTGCAGAGAACCATGGGAAGTATTTCACAACGCTGTTCAACATGGTAAGCAATGAAAATCTGTGCGATTTATTTTGATTTTATCCTTAAACATTTCTGGACAATACGTTTGAAACCGTTTATCGCTCTACGCAGGTGATGTGCAAATAATCGAAGAACTAATAAGAAATGGAAAGGATGTGAATATCAGAAATCGTTATGGCTCCTCACCTTTAGTTAAAGCTGCTGAATACGGTAATTTCATACATATTTTCACACCAAATACAAAGAATAGCAAAATGTTTGAATCTCTTTTCCTTCAGGTCAATTTAATGTAGTAGAACTGTTGATAAGGAGTGGTGCTGACATTAATTGGAAAAATAACGACGGCAATAGTCCGCTGTTAGCAGCTTCTATTGAATGTAATCAAAAAGCAACACAAAAATGCAATTTATCCAGCCTTTATTGCAATTTATCAAAATCATTTTTGTAGGCCACGAGCGAATTGTGGAATTATTGCTTAGAAATGGGGCCAATGTCAACATTCAAGATAACGAAGGAACGACGCCATTGATTATGGCTTCGTTCAAGGGTAGAACAATTGAAATTGATGTCACTTTTTTCAAACCGTAAACATTTTTAAAATATTCGAATCTCTATTTCGTCAGGTCGATATGATATAGTTGAACTGTTGATAAGAACTGGCGCTGATATTAATTTAAAAGATAACGACGGAGAAAGTGCAATTTACACTGCCGCATTTTATGGTAATCAAAAATTTAAATATGTTCAATTTTTTTTCGCTTACAAAATATTGCAAAAAAATATATAAAAATATATGAAAATATGATTATTTTTAATTTAGGTCATGACCGTGTCGTTCAAATATTGATTCATAAAGGTGCAGATGTAAACATTACAGACAAGGACCGATTTACACCAATACATGTAGCTGCACAGGAAGGTAATGTGAAATTCAATTAATTTTCTATAATAAATGTTAAAAATATTTATATATCAAAATAATTTTCGTAGGTCATAAGCGAACTGTGGAACTGTTACTTAAAAATCGGGCTAATGTCAACAGTCAAAATAACGAAGGAAAGACGCCTTTGATTTTTGCTTCGCAATATGGTAGTGTAATTGAAATTGATGTCACTTCTTTCAAACCGTCAAAATGTTATACATTTTCGAATCTCCACAGGTCGAGATAATGTAATTGAACTGTTGTTAAGGAATGGTGGTGACATGAATTTGAAAGATAACTACGGCCAAAATGCAATTTATGCAGCCTCTCTTAATGGTAACAAACTTTTTTATTTTTTTTTTTATGTTTTCTTTCGCACAGTACGTGTGAAAGAAAGTTCATTTCTAATTGTATGATATTTTTACTATATTAAGGTCATCAGCGTGTCGTTGAAATATTAATTGCAAAAGGTGCCAATGTAAATGTCACAGAAAACGACGGCTTTACACCAATACATGCAGCCGCTAAAAAAGGTGAATTAAAATCAATTTTCTATAGACAACAAAAGTTCCAAAATATTTATATCAAAAACATTGCTCATAGGTCATGAGGGAATTGTGGATTTGTTGCTTAAAAATGGGGCTAATGTCAACAGTCAAAGTAACGATGGATCATCGCCATTGTACATGGCCGCATTTAATGGTAATCAAAAATATAAATAAATGTTCAATGTTTTTTCTTCTCTTACACAATATTGCAAAGAAAGCCCATTTCCAATTAGAATAAATGGAAGAATATGAATTGTTTTTATCAAATTAAGGTCACGATCGTGTCGTTAAAATATTATTTGCAAAAGGCGCAAATGTAAACATTATAGACAAGGACGGATTTACACCAATACATGTAGCCGCTAAAAATGGTAATTTAAATTCAGTCAATTTTCTATAGATAACAAATGTTCCAAAATATTTGTATCAAAATCATTTCTCGTAGGTCATGAGGGAGTTATGAAACTGTTGCTTAAAAATGGGGCCAATGTCAACAGTCAAACTAACAAAGGAACAACGCCTTTGATTTACGCTTCATACAGAGGAAGTACAGTTGAAATTGATATCACTTTTGTCAAACCGTCAAAATGCTATAAATGTTTGAATCTCTTTTCCTTCAGGTCCATCTAATGTAGTCGAATTGTTGATAAGATATGGTGCTGATATTAATTTAAAAGATAACCACGGACAAAGTGCAATTTACATTGCTGCATTTTATGGTAATCAAAAATTTAAATATGTTCAATGTTTTTTTTCGCTTACATAATATTGCAAAAAAATTGGAATGTATGTAAGAATACGATTTTTTTTTAAAAATCAAATTAAGGTCATGAGCGTGTCGTTGAAATATTAATCGAAAGAGGTGCAGATGTAAGCATTAGAAAAAAGGACGGATTTACACCAATAATTATCGCTGCTCAGGAAGGTAATTTGAAATTCAATCAATTTTCAGTACAAAACAAAAGATCCAAAATATTTGTATCAAAACCATTTTCGTAGGCCATGAGAGAGTTGTGGATTTGTTGCTTAAAAATGGGGTTAATGCCAACAGTCAAAATAACGAAGGAGCGACGCCTTTGATTTTGGCTTCGTTCAAAGGTAGTACGATTGAAATTGATATGACCTCTTTCAAACCGTTAAAATGTTATACATTTTTGAATCTCTATTTCCACAGGCCGAGATGATGTAGTTGAACTGTTAATAAGGAGTGGTGCAAATATTAGTTTGAAAAATAACTACGGAGAAAGTGCAATTTATTTGGCCGCATTTAAGGGTAATCAAAAATTAAAATATGTTCAATATTTTTTTTCGTTTAAAAAATACTGCAAAGAAAGCCAATTTCGAACTGAAATGTATGTAAGAATATGAATATTTTTATCAAATTAAGGCCATGAGCGTGTCGTTAAAATATTAATCGAAAGAGGTGCAGATGTAAACATTAGAACAAAGGACGGATTTACACCAATACATGCAGCTGCTCAGGAAGGTAATTTAAACTCAATCAATTTTCTATAGATAACAAACGTTCCAAAATATTTATATCAAAATCGTTGTCGTAGGTCATAAGCGAATTGTGGAATTGTTACTTAGAAATGGGACTAATGTTAACAGTCAAAGTAACAAAAAAACGACACCTTTGATTGTGGCTTCGCAATTAAGTACTACAATTGAAATTGATGTCACTTCTGAAACCATCAAAATGTTACAAATTTTTTAATCTGTATTTCCACAGGCCGAGATGATGTGGTTGAACTGTTGATAAAGAATGGTGCTGACATTAGTTTGAAAAATAACTACGGCGAAAGTCCAATTTACATGGCCGCATTTAAGGGTAATCAAAAATTTAAATATGTTCAATGTTTTTTTTTCGCTTACGCAATATTGCAAAAAGAGCCCAATTCCAATTGAAATGTATATGAGAATATAATTATTTTTAATTAAGGTCATGAACGTGTTGTTGAAATATTAGTCGAAAAAGGTGCAGATGTGAATATTATAAACATGGGCGGATTTACACCATTACATGCAGCCGCACAGGAAGGTAATTTGAAATTCAATCAATTTTCTGTATACCTAACAAATGTTCAAAAATATTTATATATCAACATCATTTTCGTAGGTTTTAACCTAATTGTGGAACTGTTACTTAAAAATGGGGCTAATGTTAACAGTCAAAATAACCAAGGAGCGACGCCTTTCACGTTGGCATCACAAAATGGTAATACAATTGAAAGTGAAATTTGATGCCACTTCTTTCAAACCGTAAAATTTTACAAATATCTCTACTTCCACAGGTCATGATCATGTAGTTGAACTATTGAGAAGAAATGGTGCTGACATTAATTTGGGAAATAACAACGGCTAAAGATCAATTTTGACCACCCTTTATGGTCGTAACCAGTTCATTCAAATTTAAATACTTTAAATGTTTTGTTTTTCGCACTGTATGTGTGAAATAAAGCCCATTTCTAATTCAAATGTATGTGAGAATATTGTTTGAATTCTACAATACTTTTATCGATTTTGTTTGTCATTCACTTTACATTTCCTATATTTGTTTATGTATCTTTTCCTATTCTATTTTGCTGACTATATAAAACATTGAACTATTTTACTATATATTACTACTTTTTTATGTATTAACCTATTTCCTGATTGTAAACCATATAAATACCGAATGAAAATTTAATAAAATCAGTTTTTTCATATCACTCGCTCTGACTTTTCATTTGGATTTTATCACCCAGGTGAGAGTTAACAAATTTGATTTCTTCATCAAATTAACGTGCATATGCTTGAAATACTTGCAGTAGAAAAAAGTGTGAAATGTATTTATACCATTTCGGTATAAAATAAAATTGTTGCTTAAATAAAATGTCTTACATCCGTAAGATGAACATCCACACCATGAATTATTCGTACAACATACATATCTTATTACAATATCATATAGGCATGACTTTCATACAACAATTAAATTTTTTGTGATTTTTTCAAAGAAACTGTATCGAGTATTGATTTTATCTCAAATCTAATGTCGGATTTGCGTTTTCTCGTGCCAAAAAACCCCGCATTACACATTTCAAACTTTGATTTACGCCTATGGGGAAAAATTTATCAAATTAACACATTTTTACATACCATACCCCTAAGGGGTAACCCCTTGGGTACACCATGTATACACCGATGCACGAATATTGCTCAAAAACAATACCAGCCAATTCTTCGCAATCCCCCAATAACCCTGTAAAATCAGATTTGGATTCACTTTTCTCTGAGAAGAGTTATCGTGCTAACAAATTACCCATTGATTTTTTGCGTTGCTTCTCTTTACCCAAAACGCGTAAAAACCGATTTTTAGCGATTTCAAAATTTTGGGGTGATTGCAATACTTTACTGCACACAGTGGGTGTGCGGAAAAGTAAAAGTGTTTCAAAAATTATTTGTATTGAAAAAGCGATGTCACATTCAGTTTTCTCGTGAATTCAAATTTAAGTAAAAGATACGTATTAAATGCATGTTGTGGATCACAGTGCGAAAAAGTTCATCTTACGGATGTAAAACATTTTATTTTCGGTTGAATTTGGTGTCTTAATTTGCAACTCTTGCATTATTGATGACAAACACATACAGAGAACGAAAAAAATAGAAAGAAGTGGGGAAAGAGAAAGGGAAAACGATAAAAAGAAAGAGAAATATTTGGTTGTTAAAAATGCGCATACGAATCAATGGTGTAGAAACATTCCGACTATACGGAGTTCAGTAAACGTTCTTCATCGATCAGTAAAATTGCGACTGATTCGAGTGATTAATTTGACTTTTGTTATTATTGCTATTGAATGCTTGATAAAGAGACAAAAATTCTTCGCAATTAAGTGTCATTTTTTTACATTAATTAGAGTAGAACGATGATTTACATTGACTATTACTTTACTGTTCTCTAAATGCGAAATTACAATCGTACGCAAACTAATTTGGTGCGAAAAAATGTAAAAAATCCAGTTTTCGTTCATTCCGTGTATTCGAACTGGAATTCGATGACCTGTTTTATTATTATATAGTGCACATTTGCATTTGATTTTATGTAAATTTATATTGTGTCGTCGTCTCTTCAAAATTGTAATGTGGTTTTGTTACATGCTAGTGCCGAAGGTCACTGACAAATGTGGGGAATGTGTGATTAAATAATGCATCGATCGATACCATTCGACTTGAAATACTGATTTTTGTTTTTAGTTCCAATCAAACCATCAGTGAACATTGAATTGTTCGCCAAAGTGGCCATACATACCATTTAAACTAAATACGAATAAAAAGTGAAAAGTCCGAAGTGTAAAATGAATAAATTAACGCCACTTGAAATAAATGATTTTTGGTCTGATGATTCAATTCCGGATTCAACGCCAATGCGTGATTTTTATCGCGGAAAAGTGATTCTATTAACCGGTGGCACGGGATTCCTTGGACAAATATACGTGGAGAAACTATTGCGGTAAGTGCAATGGAAGTGATGATCAAATGATTCATTTTATTTGAACGAGTGTATCTCTCTTTTCAAAGATGCGAAGTAAAAATGTTGTACGTGTTGACCCGTCCAAAGAAAGGAAAATCCGCAATGGAACGTTTGTGCGATTTGTATTCGGGGCCATTGTTTGTTCTGCTACAGAAAATCGATCCGAATTACATGGATCGTGTACGTGCCATTGATGGAAATACACGTGAACTAAAAGTCGGTCTAACCGATGAAATTCGCAGCACACTCACAGATAGTGTTAATATTATTTTGCATGCAGCAGCTGGTATTGTCGCCATGTTTAAAATAAATTATTGATTTTTTAAGATATTTTACGAGAAAAATGTAATAATTTCAGACGTTCGCTTTGATAATACATTGAAAGAGTTAAGTTTGGTAAATCTACGTGGTACACGTGAACTGCTTAAGTTGGCCGAAGAATGTAAACATTTGGAAATGTTTGCGTATATTTCCACCGCATTTTCGCATTGTGTCCGAAAATACATTGAAGAAAAATTCTATGAAGCACCCATTGATCCAGAGGATATGATCAGAATCGCTGAACACTTTGAAGATCATAATGAAGATGAATCAGTTCTGGACATTATCACCGAAAGTTTTGTTTGGCCATGGCCAAACACCTACTCATTTTCAAAGGTACTTTTTTGCGAGAATTTGTTTTGTATTTTTCATTAAATCTTCACCCATTTTTTCTTCAATATTCTCCTTCTTTTTTTATCAATTCGGATATGTCGGCCATGAATTTTAGGCTCTTTCTGAGGAATTAATGCGCCAGTATGGACAGCGTATTCCGATTGTCGTTATTCGGCCCTCAATTGGTAATAAGTCTTTTTCACAGTTTTGAGTCTTCTGTTTGAAATTCAAAGTTTTGAATTAAACAATGTATTTTTAAATGCGAAAAACCTATTTACCAATTTTGTTCAAAATTTAGTAATTGCCACACATGAAGATCCGATTCCAGCCTGGTGCAATGTGAGAACCAAAAATCGGCGTTTTCAATTCATTTTTATCGAATAAAATAATGTATATTTTCAGAATATATACGGATTGAATGGAATGTTGGTGGCATGTGGTCTTGGTTTCTTACGAATTATGGTATTCGATCGGGATCTAAAGGGTGATATAATTTGTGCGGACTTTGTAACAAATTCTACATTGGCTGCCATTTGGGATCGATACAATGAATTGTAAATTAATATCAAAAAGTGATTTCTATGTAAAAAACCGCGATGAAAAAATCATTTTCCATCACTTTTCTCCTAGAAAATTATTGAATTCAACAAAGGAAGCTATCGCAGATGTAAGCAAAAGTGGTGGAATAGTTAGCGACGCCAATTCTGATCAGTTGACGGAGATAGAGTCCAAAGTATATAATGTGACGTCAAAAGATGATGAAGTTACTTGGGGTAAATGATGCAAAAAGTCTCTGTCCACCCATATAACTCATTTGCGGAGTAATTTTGTCGATGGCGGGACTGTGTGGAGTTCGGCGGAGATAGTATGCAAATGCTGTGTATACGAGTGCAACAGCATTCTTTGCTATTCATAGATTTATTTTGTCCAAACGAACATCTTAGTAGCCGTACACGCAGCTAAGGTACTAATCATCTGCGTAAGAATGATACACATAGAAGTGCTGTTACCCTCGCACACACAGAGTTTGTATGTCATCTCCGCCAAACTCCGCACAGTCCCGCCATCGTCCAAATTACTCCGCAAATGATTTATATGGGCAGAGATGGACAACAGATTTTATATTAAAGAATTTTGCACGCGATTTGTTAACTTTCGATCGATTATATGAAAAAGACTCACCGAGAGAGAGGAGAAATAATATCAATTCAAACCTTAGTTTTGTCCGCCGAACTATGTAGCGGACGAATCTAAAATAGTTCCGTGTAAATTGTCTGCTTGAAATTTGTCTCCTTACTCGCACTCGTTCGGTCTTTTATTCCCTTTTCATATTTTCACTTCATTTCGATGACCAACGTATTATTATTATTTGTGTTATTAAACAGTATTAATATCTTTGGACGCGGAAATGATGAGAAATGGTTCAAAATTATGAAATTTGTCCGGCTCCTAAGACTGCGTCTTATCCGCCGCGGATGAATATTACCGGACAAATTTCTGCTATTGTTGCATACTAACTGAAGAAACTCAACAAAATATACCAAAATTGTTTTACTTTAAGGTCATATCAGTGATACCATGCGTGATATGTTGATTATGTATCCAACCACAAAGAGTATCTGGTGCCATTTGACCAATACAACTCGTTACCGGATCATGGAGTTCTTTTTGGTAATATTGTATCATGCGATTCCTGGTTTAATCTTCGATTTTGTTTTGAAATTCACAAAGAATCCGCGTCGTCTAATGCCACTGTATCGCAAAACACATCTTTTTATGGTACGATATCATTTTTTGATAAAACCCAGACACTTCAAGCAATTCATTTAAAAATTATTTCTTTCATTTCCAGGTGAAATTACGATATTTCATGACGCAACAATGGACATTTTGCAATAAAAATATGTACGCCGTTTATGAAAGGTAACCGATTGATCATTTTTAGTAATGGCATGGAGAAAATTATAGAAGCCGCTCTTACCAGAGCCATTTCAATCACGTTTTCGATAATAAATGTTCTTTTTTGTGTGCAGAATGTGTGACCATGATAAAGCCTACTTTCCCAGTGACGTCCGAAACTTCCAATGGGATGCATATTGTTACAACTATAATTTGGGATTGCTTCGTTACATTGGCAACGAAACGATTGAAGATTTCGAACCTGCGCGTCGGCGCATGCGTAAATTTCACATTGCTCATTTGTTCGTGCTTGCCATTTACTACACGCTACTTGCTTTACTTTACTATTATCTGGGAAGATTATTTGGCATCAACAATTTAATCAGCTCACAAATTCAACGAATCAATGATTCGTTTTAATAAAGATTAAGAAATGATGTTAGTTTTGTTGTTCCCCTTTTTCGATGAAATTTGGTAAAATTTTAAAAATAAAAAAGAAACGAGTCATATTTGAAAAAAAAGTAAACTACTTAATTCAACGAATTGAAATTATTTAATTATGAAGAAAGTTTTTGTACTGAATTGAAAAAGAGGTAAAATTTAAAACCATTCTCCAGAGCGGGTAATCAAATTTCTCGGACCCCTGGTCAGAAAATATGACGGCAGAGCAAAATATTAAAAATTAATATTTTGTTCCTCACTGACCAGAGGAACTGACCTCACTGTGCCTCCGGCTCCTCATAACACTCACATATGTTGCTTTGACAAACAGTCTCTGATTTAAAAAAAAGCTCGTATCACTTATCACGAATTTTAAATGGACTATGACGTGAATTTGCTGGCAATCGTAAGGTTTCCTTTTCGACGATTATTATTCTTGTTGTAATTTCATATCACTGGGTTTTTCCGAATTTCATAAATTTCAAACAATAATAAAACCAACGAGTAAAATGTGTTGTCATTTCATAAAAAACGATTAAACTTTAAAAAAATAACAAAAATCTTTATTGTTTTTTTATTCAAATTATTTTATAAACATATTTCATGAAAAATAAAACCAATCCGTCCAGATGTCATGTTTTTAACTAACAACTAAGGCATAACATTCTTAAATCTCTCTATATAATGAATTTGTTGGTTTCGGAATAACCCCGTTCGGCCACACGATCGGTTCAATCCAATCCAAATAGTATGCGACTCTTGTGTAAATTCCCGGTAATGCAGCGCAACCAATGCCATATGAAACGACGCCAACAATCGTTACTGATGCCTGCAATGGATTACTAATATGAAGAGGTCCACCGGAGTCACCCTGGCAACTATCATTCTTTCCATTTGGATCGTATGCGCAATATTGACTTTGACCAATATTTTGAAGACCCGGTTCCTTCGTAAATTGTTGATATTCTTTAAACAATTCATTGCATTCCGTGAGTGGAACTGTCTGAAGTTGGGCTTTTAGCAAATCGTTTGACCTATGAGATGCCGTCCCTTTGAAGAAAAAAACCGTTTTTTGAATAAAAGTAAATGAAATTACTCTTTTCCTTCAGAACAAACCTTCTGGTACGGTACTGCCCCAGCCTGTAACGACTAGTTTTACATCGGGATGTTCATCCCGAAGATCTGTGTGAAGACAGGCCGGCCAAATTTCACTCGAAAATTGAATCATTGTACTAGTTTTAATCAGAGCATGTATTGCGGCTTGCTATAAGCTGCTTGCTTGCCTG
>NW_022199420.1:0-6040 GCF_009176525.2 Contarinia nasturtii | reverse complement strand
ATAGTTCTGCGATGGTTTAACTGTTTCACCGGGTGTAGTCAAAATTAACTTGAATCCTTGATCAAATCCTTTGCATCGGTATTCGTTATTATTTTTCTTTGTTTTAAATATAACTTTAAATTGAGTGGATTCTCCTGCGTGATATGGATAATTTAATTTTGCCTTTTCATATCCACTTTCCACGTTCCAGTTTGAAAAATTCGGATTTCTTTTAATCATAATCATTTTGGATGTCATTCTATAAACGATATGGTTTATGGTTGTGAATGTATAAAAATGAAAATACTATTTTATTTTTGAAAATAAACTTACTGGTCGGTGTATGTTTCACTTGATTGTAAAGCATTAAAAGTAAAACAGAGACCTTCTTCAGTTAAGTGTGGTACTAAAAAATTGTGGCATTCCTCCCAGCCACTTTTCCATTTACACATAACTAAAGATTCGTGATAAATAGGTGCAATATCTTGAATATATCTATAAAGTGAGGCATTTGCAAAATCTTCATCAAATAGATTTTGTTCATACAAATTCGGACAAACTTGTGCCAGGGCATTCAGTCGAATTTTACTGTAAACAAATAGATTGATAGCATTAAGATGAGAAACAAATGAAACACTTTCGTGGTTTCTTACTCAATGTAAGACATGTTGGATGTCGAACTGAACTCCGATGGCACAACCAATTTATATTTTGTAACTTTAGTTTGCGGACACACTGTAACAGTTGGAAATGGAATAGTCCGTAAATCTGAATCTTTTTCTTTAATTTTTACTGGATTATTCTGCCATCTAATCCATGTGCCTTGAATCATGGATCCACATAAATAAAAAGCAGCACAAACGGCAATTACCCATATCATCCTTTTGTAAAAATAAAAAAATATGGAAAGCAATACAAAACTGGGGGAAATGAAATACGCTCCAACCTTTCACTCCAATGTAATTTTTTCAATGTAAAATAACGAAAACCATGAATATTGCTGCAGTCACAGTATTCCATGCAAAATATACCAAACGATCGAAAAAAACGTCGCAATACGTTTATCTAATGATAAAAAAAATAGATTTCTAGTAATATTAATTTGTTTTAAAAAGTAATTGAATTTCAAACGAACCCCCCAATATTTTGAACTTTGAATTTCTTCAATTTCTTCCACATCTATCTTAACTATTTGTGGTCTCGGTCGATAAATGGTCCAGAACAGCCGAAGAGTGGGATAGTAAACAATTTCAATGATGCTCAGTAGTGAAATGCCCAAATATAATCCAAGTAAACCACCGCAAATTGACAAAAAATCGACTAAGGTATAGGTTTCACTTCGTTTCAATATTTGTACTCTTTTTGCATCAAAATAGATAACGACTCGTGCCAATTGTTGACTTAGAATTTTGGAAGGAAAAAACTACGTTTTATTTAGTGTAAAAATTTTGAAAATGCTCAAGTATAAAAAACTAGGTAAAAAAGCACTCGCAATGCTCACACGAAACGTAATGTGAACGAGTTTTGTTTTATAGCAGATTTATATCTTCAGTTTGATCTGCCTTATTGAAATAAAATGCTGTTTTCATTTTCAAATGTATTTACCCTGTGTCATTCATTTCAGATCCGATTGTTGCCATTTTCCAATTTGCAATTGTTGTTTGGTATTTTAAAAATTTGCAAGGTTGATTGCAGTTGCAATTAGCTATTGCATCATCATCATCATCTTGGAAGAAGTTTAATCTCGATTGAACATTTAAATAGCAGTCAATACTTGCTGCGCCGCAAATTTTTGTATTCTTGTCTCCTATGAAATGTTATATTCTCAATTAAATATATTTTGTGTAAGCAGATTATTCAACGAACTGCAGTTCATGTTCATACACTTTTATGTAATCTTTTTCAACATTCAACTTTGTTTGCTAACTGTTTGTTTCATTTCATCAAAACAAAAAATTCGTTTTTCGTAAGGGCTCATTTTGTGTTTTCATACAGTTTGTTAATAAAATTAAATTAGATAAATACATACTGGGCATCGAAAATTTCACGCATCCGCAGATTTTTAGAGTATAGTTTGCTAAACACTCTTGCTGACAGTTAACTGTCGTGTATGTTCTGAAGAAGCGCAATCGGTGCTCAGAATCAAAATAGCATTGACGTTGCCTCAGATCGTAATTGCTAAATCCTCCCGAAATATCGATTATTTGGGGTTCAACTGTTAATATATTATCTTCTTGAAGATATATGAGAGGTTGTTGAATTATTGTTTGATCGTTTGGTATTTCAACAGGTGCATTCAGAAAAATGTCGAATCCTTCCAAAGAAGCCTCACACATAAACTCATGGTCGCGTTTATTCATTGAGAATATTAAATCAAGACTATTTTGGCGACCCGAATTAAATACACGAATTGGATAACCAGTGCCATTGAATCCCTTTTTATATCCAGCTTCCAAACTCCAGTTTGTTGAAAGTGGCCTATTTTTTATGCGCATCATTCCCGGCGCCATTCTAAAATACATATTATGTTGACATAAACATCTTTAAGTAAGTTAAATTGATTTATCTCAAGAAACTTACTCATCTGTGTAAACATCGCGTGAATTAAGTGCGTTGAATGTAAAGCAAAGACCACTTTCAGTCAACATTGGCGTAATATAATCGGCGCATGCTACTTTCCTTTGCCGCCATTTGCATTCTTGCAACGAATAATTGAGATTGGGTGCCATTTCTTCAATTCTATTATAAATGGACTCGTCTTCGAATCTATTTTCCAATTCAATATATCTATTCATCTGTTCACAAATGTGAGCTAATGTAGAAAATTGTTCCATCCTAAATACACATTATTTATTGTTAATATTTGGTTTAAAATATATTTAGTGATTACTTACTCAGTGTCTGATAACTCTGATGTTAGTTGCTGGGTGTTCTGATTGAATTTCGATGACACGTCCAATGTAGATTTCAATGTTTTAATTCGCGGACACACTGTAACAGTTGGAAATGGAATTGACGAGATGTGTGCAGATTCGTCAGAACTCAAGGTCATTGGATTCTCATTCCAGTCTACCCAAACGTTGTGAATCATCAAACTGCATAGCACAAGTGATAAACCGAATCCGATGATCCAACAAAATCTATTACAAAGGCCAATTATAATTGTAATCAAAAGAGAGAGAAATGGAAGGAAAAGTGTGATTCAAAACCTTTCGCTTCGATGCAATATTGGTTGTATAAAATATCGAACACCATGAATATTACTATTTTCACAAAAATCTTTGAAAAATATCCAAAACACTCTGTTTGTCGTTGCAATTTGGGCACCCAAATTAGTTTCCATAGTAAACAATAGCAATATAATCAAGATCTAAAACACTTCGTTGTGGCACAGTCGCACTCACTAATTCTTCAATTTGTGATATTATATTAATAAAATTACTACAAACTTGTACACAACATCGATGTACTACGAAGTACTGAAAAAAAACTAAACTCATTTTCTGTATATTGTGAGAAATATATTTTATTATTTTTCAAGATCGAATTTAACTGATTTTGATTTGAACACATTGTTAATAACTTGATTGATTTCATATTGTATGCATGTTGTAAATTACAACTTGTAATGTTGTACAGAATCAGGTTACAATGTAAAAAAAAACAACCAATGTGTCTACCAAAACCGTATTTTATTAATTTTTATTTCTAATCCATTGTTAATTTTAAAATTAAAATCCACATTATTATTTGAATCACACTAGCCTTTCTGTCTCTGGCTATAAATTTTACTTTTCCGCACACACCTAGTGTGTAAGGTAAAGTATTGGAATCGGTCGAAAAATTAACACCCATCAAAAATGTGTTTTTGGGGCCAGGGAACACGAATCTAGCGTTTTTTCGATGTCCGAATGTATGTGCGTACCCTGTACGCTGTACGCAAAAATATATTAACACGATAACTGTTAAACAAGAAAAGTAATTCAAAATCTGACTTCACAGGATGATTGGGGGTGCCGAGGAATAGAAACCATTAGATTTTGAGCGCCTTTGGTTGACAGAGTGACGTGTAATGTCTGGTGTGATGCCCATGGCCATCCATGGGAAAAATTCAATTTTTCTTCCAAAAGTGATATTTAAACACTCAAAAATATGTATTTGGGAGTTTTTGGGTACGAGAAAACCAATGTCGGAATATGATGGCGTTTTATTTTCAACCAAAAGTATGTTTTAGCGTAGATTGCGATTTAAATGGACATTTGTATGTATAGACGGTGGCGCCGCCCTACTCAATTAAACACTGAACTGCAGCGTTTCCAATCGTTGGAGAAAACCGAATATAACATTAGTTTTGCGATACAAATAATTTGCGACACACTTTTCATACAAAAATGTCAGATTCAGTTTTCTCGTGAATTCAAATTTGAGTAAAAGATATGTAATAAATGCATGTTGTGGATCACAGTGCGGAAAAGTTCATCTAACCGATGTAAGACATTTTTTTTTTTAGTTTGGAAATTAAAAACCAAATCTGGTTGCTTATCATGTGAAAATCAACATTTTATTTGTAACATTGTTTGAATTTGCTTCAGAATATTCATGCTCCTCTATTCATTTGTGAATTACAATGTTTTTACAATTTCAACATATAATTGCATTCGAATATAATCATTGGCTTTTTGTACTACAATGTAACCTAGCAATCATGCAAAGAACATGAAATGAAATCAATCAATGTAATAATAGGCTATTAACAATAGCCTATTATTGATAGCATCTGCTGGTTATACATACAAAATAATAACTTCTCAAAACTATATGCTATATGCTGTCTGAGTAGTCCAGATATTTGTAGCGATTGCTCAGATGCTGATTCGATGCTTTCGCCGCACGTGCAACTCACTATTTTTTTGTACACACACATCGTATACGAAGTTAGGGGTCCATAGACCGCCAAATGCGACCAAAGAGACTCTTGACGTACCTTTATATTTCATATAATGAGGCCCGAAAATGGCTGGAAGTTTTTTTAAAAATGACCCAACAAAACATAATTTTAAATCATTATTGGGGTGGTCCCAGTATTGAAACAGCAAACCGAATATGAGGTAAATGTATAGCCTAGGCGATCCAATTGAACAAAATAAAAGCACGAAGTGTTTTCTTTGGTACCAAATATGATGAAAAAATTAATTTTGGTCCATTCTAATCTTCATGTCGAAGTCTGCCACCGATCATGTACGGTTATTCATAAAGAAAGTGAAAAATTTACTCACATTGGTTGGAGATACAGATTTAAAACTGAACCTAAGAATATTTAACTAAGATTTATAATGATAATAAACAAATTTTTCTGTGCAAAATTTTATCATTTATTTGGTTCAATTCACACAACAAAAACCTGTGGATTTTTATATACAATTTTCTATTTCAATGTGTAGAGTGCTTAATGATGTGGTGGCCTTTCACACAAAACATTATTGGCCAAATTTATATGAAATTTTCCCGAAAAAAATATATGTTTGCTATTTTTTTAATTATTTGGAAATTTGCGATTTTCTTTATGGATTTTTTTTATTTTGTTTACAGTTACATGTACAAGTCCCAGTAGCGGGGTCGTATACTCCTATAACACTATTCCCAATATCATCACCAACCATATCGCCACGATCTCTTGTTGCAGAATTAGCTCGACCTTGGGCGTTAACCACAGTAGCAACGACAAAGAGTACGAAAATAAAAATAAAGAATTTCATTTTGATTTTGTTTTTCTTTAAGTTTTTAACTGACTCGTTGAAGAGAAGTAAACAGTTTGATAATTTTTCCCAGAATACGTTGGCCTTTTATACAAAATCAGAACGCAAATATTGATTGCCTTAAAAAACATTGTACACCATACAATGTATACTAAAACAATATGTATGGAACACTTAAATTAATTAATTAATTTAATGAATAAGTGTGTCGCTGTGATACAAATCGTGATCAGTGCTTCCAAAGATGACACGTCAAGATAGGAGTGTTTGATTAGATAAGTACAAAAGAATCTGGAAAATTTATA
>NW_022199419.1:0-3027 GCF_009176525.2 Contarinia nasturtii | reverse complement strand
ACTCAATTCAAATTCTGACTTTGCAGGATGATTTGGGACTACTAGGAGACGTGCTGATTAGTTTTTGAGCAATATCTGTTGACCGGTGTAATTTTTTTTGGTCCGAATGGAGTACCCACAATCCCACATCCATACATTTTTGATTATTTCTCAACCATTTTGGTGACACGATGGTTTCGTGCTCAGACATGAAATTCAAAATGTGACTTCACGGGATGATTGGGCACTACGAGGAATAAATCAGATCAAATTTTCAACGACATTGATTGATCGGTGTAAAACTTAGACTCTGAAGAGGCACTTATGAGAAAAATGCCTTAAAATGATATTCTTTCAATTTGAACGCTGAATGAATGTGTAGTGGGGGGAGAAACCCGAATCTGATGTTAGTTTTAAGATGCAATCAATTTTTCACACACTTTTCATACAAAAATCCACAAAAAGTTTCATTTTTGTATGAAAGACTTGCCTTTGTGGTACCGTAATGATCTGAAACTTTGAACAGGCTATTTTTTGGATTGAAATTTCTTTAAACTTGGTGTGATTATTTATTTTGATAAGAAAATAATATTCACAAGTTTTCACAGTAATTTAAGTTACTGCAACCATACAAAGACCATGATTTCAGTTTATTCCCAAAATTTCGGTTCCATGCGGAAAAGTCAGCTTGCGTACGTAAGCCTCTTTATTTTTGATGTCCGAATGTATGTGCGTGGTACCCTGTACCCTGTATCCTGTACCCGAAAAATTTGTTAACACGATAACTTTCAAACCAGAAAAGTAATTCAAAATCTGACTTCACAGGATGATTGGGGGTGCCGAGGAATAGAAACCATTAGATTTTGAGCGACTTTGGTCGACAGAGTGAAGTATCATGTCTGGTGTGATGCCCATGGCCATCCATGGGAAAAATTCAATTTTTCTTCCAAAAGTGATATTTAATGTATACTTAAACACACAAAAATGTGTATTGGGGGGTTTTTGGGTACGAGAAAATCGAATATGACGTTAGTTTTGCGATACAAATAACTTTCGACACACTTTTCATACAAAAATTTCAAAAAAATTGGATTTTTGTATGGAAGCCATGCCTGTATGATATCGTTATGAGCTGAAACTTTGAACAGGTTATTTTTATCATACAAAAATATCATTTCGAGAGTTTGAAGACATTTCAACGTATATTAGGGGTACCTCCCGAACAAAATTTTGGATTTTTCGCTCAAAAACGAAATTTTGTATGGGAAGTACCCTTAATATGCATTGAAATTTCTTCAAACTTTCGGAATGTTAGCCTTTTGTAAAAAAAAAACCTCTGCAAATTTTCACATGATTACGATATCATTAAGGCATGGCTGCGATACAAAAATTCCCATTTTTAGTAGTTTTTGTATGAAAAGTGCTTCGAAAATTATTTGTATCGTAAAACTAATGTCAGGTTCAGTTTTCTCGTGAATTCTTTCATTAAAAGATTTGTAATAAATGCATGTTGTGGATCACGGTGCGGAAAAGTTCATCTTACGGATGTAAGACATTTTATTTTTTTTTGCGTCAACGTGTTCCATTTTTTCCTCTCTGGCTGATTCGACGAATAGTATAATCGCATGAAAGGCATGTATTCAGAACGCTTCGCTTGCGCCAAAATACACTTCGTGAAATATATATAACATATTTCGCACATGTGCAGACGTCCAGACCATCCGCCCTTGTTTTCAAATATACGAAAACACATTCATTCCGCACGTTCGTAGTATTTTACCATCGCTTAGCTACCAAAACATTATCAAAATTATCTATACTTCGAAAATCGCAATCTTAGCACTGGAAATAGCACAAGTATTATAACTACATGCAACCAATGAAGAAACACAAACACACACACACACACACACACACACACAGAGAGAGAGAGAGAGAGAGAGAGAGAGAGAGAGAGAGAGAGAGAAAGAGAGAATTTCGAAGAAGAACGTAAATTGACACCACAAGCTCATATCAGATTCTGAAACGATAAATGCAAATCATTTTTAAATGCCTGTCTTGTTTTTGATAACATACATAAACTAAACATTTATCATATTGGACTAGGATTTTTTCTCTATGATGATTCACCAAGTGTCCAAAGAACTAAGACAAGCTTTATATATATTTATCATTCTGAACAAATGAAATCGATTGTATCGTAAATTAATTTTATTTTAAAGTTTAAATATTGAAACTCTGAAAAGTTCGATGGATGAAATGAATGTAAAAAAATTGTGAATGCATGCCAGGAATACATATAAAATATCGACTGCGAGAGATAGACAAAGTTAGTGAGTTGCATCGCAATTGTTTGGTAACAACGCAGCATGGTAACCAACGCGATGCGGAGACGAGCAGTTAGAGGCAGAAAAATTGAAGTAACGGAAGTCTTACACAGTTGGATTCTGATTCTCCTCACAATGAAAGTATTATTCACGTATGTGCGTACGTGGTGTTTATACCCGCTACTGCCACGATTTCTGTCACACGGCTTTCTCTTATCAACAAACACACATTTAAACACAAAATTTTCTCGTCCGCACAAACACCATTCGGCTACCTCGATTTGCGGGTGTGATATTGCTATTCAAGCGCTTTAACGAACAGTGTTCTTTCAAATTGAAATTCTCATTCCAATCGCTAATCGTTATAATTCAAAGCTCAACAGCCCTCGTTGCCAACAATTGTGCTAATCTCCGAAACGTTGTCAGTGATTCAAGCATTCTTTTTCCTCCAAAACAATAAACGATTTCTTATTACGGAAATTTATTTGAAATGTGGAAATGTGTATCAAATATGTAATTATTTGAACTAACTAATATAAATTGAAACAATGGATTGATTTTCATTTTTCCTAATTAAAGTGACAATTTTTTAAATTTATACAATATGACTAAGAGGCATAATAAGTGAAAATAAGATGTCTCTTTTACCCACCCCAAATTCAATGTCAATTTTTGTGAGTGGCAAAATTTTGCCCATAAATGCGTTATATAGACACATACA
>NW_022199418.1:0-1944 GCF_009176525.2 Contarinia nasturtii | reverse complement strand
AAAATAAAATTCATTGCATGGAAATTGTTCTGGATGGTAACCAAAAAAAAAAATGCACGAAAAATATTTCCACCTTAAATAATGTGTGGACCGAAGAAAAACAAAATGCCGGAATATGTGGCAAACCAGAATGGTTAATTCTCAATTTCCATAGTTTTCCGTAGTTCGAAGCTGAATGCGGCGGAAGTACCTGCTCAACGGGCTCAATTAAAGTAATGGTGTTTTAGGTACCAGAACTGACTTTCTCCCTCTCTCCCGTCTTCTCTCTCTCTCTCTGCATTCCTCTAAATTGATTCGATTGTGTTCGTTTTCAAAAATGTATCATTTTAAATAATGCAATTTAGTGTTGTTTGTGTGTGCCATTCATTGCATTAAAGTTTGAGAAAATGGTGGGGGTAGCAAATTGTTTGTGTGTTCGACACCACCGCTACTCCTCAACCAGATTTGAAACCAGTATGTGTTTTAATGTTCTTCATTTGTATACATTTTTTCTCTGTTCTTTCATCGATTCATGTGTTTTTTTGTGTTATAAGTTGTTATTTTTATTTTGTTTTTTTGTTAGTAAATGCGGCCTATTTGTGCTGATGAGCAATCGATAAATTCTTAAGTTGGGTAGTTTTTCCTTTAAATTGGATTCAAAGTACAGTTGTTTTGTTTAAATTACAGATTGAGATAAAGGATAGTGGGTGGATGTTTTTTGAGGTATGGATGTGTAAGAGAATTGAGATGATGTTTTTTTTTTATTAAAATATGAGCATAGGTGTTGACAAAAGAGCACACGATCATGGACTTTAAAAAGCAACGATCTTTGAAGAAATCGATTGTTGTGTGTTTGTGTATTGCCAATTGTTATTTTGCGATGAAACAAAAGCCCAGAAGAACATTGAATGTTGTCAGCGCCTATTTGTTTTTTTTTATTTGGATAGCGGTCAATAAGGCCCCGGATGGACAGCAAGTTTCTTAATTTTTTTTCTTTTATGTGGCAATGTTAAGTCTGTCCGGGGTTTTATTCCTTGTCCCCCACTCCATTTTTTGTGCTGCTCAATGGTTTATAAAACGTTGAAACGAATTCCATTAGACTATAAACAATGCCGGGCCCTTTTCCCGGCTGTGTACAAATGAAGTCATCCAAATTGTGGGTGTTTGCTGTTGATCAATAAAAGAAATACACAAAAAATTAGAGTTAAAAAATCAACTTAATTTAACCAAATTATATAATCAGAAATGTGGGCGAAATAAATACAATCATTCGACACTGGCTGAAATAATGTTGCAAAACAAAGATGGACAAGATTTTTCAATTTAATTTTACAACGAAAAAGAGGAGAAAAAAACACAACCACTCCAAAGCTGCAAGAAAAGCCAAGCGTTGGCAGCAGTTAATCGAAATTCCATTCCTAAGTGTCATTATTTTCAAATTACTTTCAATGCGTGTTTTTTTATTCTCAATTTCGCGTTGGGTTATTTTTTTATCCTTGACAGAGTTTTGCTTAAATCATACGCAATGATTTATGTGGTGTTTTTTTGATGCCACTATACTGCTGCTGTATACATGCTTGTTTTTACTTTAAATTCATAGCAAAACCATTGACAATGGGGTTAAAGCAAAAATAATATCCTTAATTTTGAATGAATCTTTACGAAGAAAAAAATCAATTTTATTTCATCACAAATAATTAATATTATTTGCCATGAAATAAAAGTCATTTTTTTTACCGAAATGATTCAAAAGGTCGATTTTCTGCAAGCATGTTTGGTCCATATTCATTTGAATGGCGTCAGAATAGTCTTTACTTACCACTTGACTGAATCGGTGGATATGGTGGCGGAGGTTTGATCCATGTGGTGTCTGGTCTTCGCATATGTCTCCGGTCCGATGAAAATTCAGCTAAATATTGTTCGGCCGGTATAACTCTAAAAAATCTACGCTCATTCGTCGAAAAT
>NW_022199417.1:0-3344 GCF_009176525.2 Contarinia nasturtii | reverse complement strand
TGTCGCTGTTGCTGCTCTTGCTGTGCCAAACAACCGAAATGAGTATCTGCAACAACAGCAGCAGCTATAGCGGTATGTGCATTTGGTCATAAATTAAATGATTTTGTATGTGGTTTCATAAAAAACCAAATGGAGCGTGAACGAATGAGAGAGTTGAACGCGCTTGTTGTCTAGCTGACTGGCTGGCCGAATCGCTTGCGCCTAACGTGCGCACACAAAAAAGGTTTCATTAACGGTGTGCATAAATAATGTCCTTTTGTATGCTTCGTACGAGTTAGCGCTAGACAAAAACAATCACAACGGATGGTGACGATTAATCACAACTGTTTTGTCAAAAAGTGAATGAACGAATGGAGGAAGAGATATATAAAATACCTAACAATCACATTTGAATGGATCAACGCAATAAAAAACCGAATGTTGAATGAATCGTGCCGAAAATTAAAAAAAAAATAGTGTTTTTTTCTTCTCGTTGTTGCGGCCAGAGTATACAATTAACTCATTTTCACTTTGGTCGGCCCGTACATTGTTCAAGACAGACGAGAAAAAAAACCATATGGCCTGAAAATCATGAGAATGGTGAACAAAAAGATGTTGCCACAAAAAAATAACCAACTTGAATTAATTTATTGCGCATATCAGATCAGTTGGTGCAATACGTGATTTTCGGCATCGTCGAAATTTTATGTATTTATTTTGTTTTAAAAGTAATTTCGGCTGCATGCATTCAATGAATATTAAAAAAAAAAGAGTTTGGAGTAAAAAAAACGATGAAGCGAAACGGAGATAGGAAGCAAGCGTAAAAATGGCCCATTAAACCAAAACTGCCAATTAATTTTTGATCGAGAGTCTCTTACATCAAAAACATATTTCGAATACGTTTGATTGCTGACGATTTTATTTTGCATTAAATTTCTGCCGTTTTTTTTTTCAAATAATATTTAATTTTAATTAAATGTTGATTACACAATAAAATTGGATTCGTTGATGTGTTTTTCTCTTTCGGCTAAAAGATTTTTAATTGAATACAGTGTGTCTGCGCACATTCACAATTGGGTGAACGTATGGCGTAGATAAATATGAGTGGCATGCACGAGTTACGCAAAATAAGGAAATAAACAAACTCACTAAGATCGGCAGCATGCACAGTCACATGCTGTAATTATATTGTTTTAAGCGTGTATATGTGTGTGTGCCTGTACAGCATATGTATGGAGTGATTATATTTCCATAATGAGGATGATTTTCTGAATTTAACACTGGACGAGATTCAGTGGCGAAAATGCATTTGATCTATAAAAAATCTCTGTCTGTGTCACAATTTGCATAATGCGAACTCCAGTTATGCATTAACGAAATAATTGAAATGCTTCGTTTCTGTGTTGTGCAAAATACAAGCTCTTTTGTGTTAACGTGTGTATATGATGGGAAATGCTTTGTTCCATGCCTCTATTAAATGATGTAAGCGAATATGCCGACAATCGGAACATAGCATTCTCTTGCCAGAAATTGTCTCACTTCAATTTTCGCACGGAACAAAACTAACAGACAATCATTAGTCGCGCCGCGCTCATAAATGTTTTACCCGCTCATTAGAATCAGTTTTGGAAAAATATGTAAAACATTTTCAAATACAAAACGCTCGAATGCCATAAACTGAACATAAATTTTTCATGTGCATTTTAAAACGGTAAAAATTATGCACGAGAAAAAAATAATTCTCGACGAGATAAAAATGTGCACAAACTGACACAAAGTTTATTTCCATTGGAATTGGAATGCTGCGATTGGTCATAAGATACCAGCAAAAATATTGTAAATGGAACTATAAAAAGAAATCGAGTCGATTTTTTTCTTCGTTGTAGCATTGAAATAAATGCACATTCTTTTCCGACGAAATCAACGGACCAATATTTGACCTTTATATCTAAATGGAAATCAGTCGGTAATAAACAATAAAAACAAATTGCAATATTTTCATTCAAATTCGCGAAATATTTAACACCTCGCGCCAAGAATAATGATAATCGAATTGTATTTAACACGCAAGAAATAAAACTGAACAAGTTACGATTGAATGTGCAAGCGAATGCGCGCGCGTCATAAAATCATGTCGCCCCACTGATGTTTAAATTAAATTTTATTTGCGCAAACGAATTGCAAATTTTTGTTGCCGTATTTATTCTTTTTCGCTTAAGTTCTCTCACTCATCCGCTGGAATTTTCATCGTTTTTTTTTACTTTTCACCGCCAAATGTATTTCCATTGACTGAATGCTGTTTCTATTCTGTGTCAGTTTAATATTGCCTTCATCGTTTTATTCGTGCGTTGTTGGTCCGAATAAAATGTTTTGATGCTGTCGCACAGCCACTTTGATTTGTAAAAATGTAATTGCATGAGGCGTTCTCTCTCTGTGTATGTCTCTCTCTCTCTCTGTATAAAATTACATGTAATTTCGAACGTCACACTGTGTAAGACGAAAAAAAGGTGAACAAGAGGAGGATATGAGAGAGAAAAAAACTTGTTAACTTGCCAATTATTATCGGTCGCATTAGAATTTGTTGCCTTTGCAAAGCAACAACTACATTCAATACACAAGTCAAGTGTGCAAGTGAGAAAGAGAAAGAATGAAAACGACCAAGCCAATATAAATGGTATGTAGGCTGGATTGATATGCATGATTTACGATGGGAACAAAATAAATCGCAAAAATTGTGTTATTGTTGCTGTTTTTGTAGCTGCTCCAACTGAAAATGTCAATACAAAATAACAACGACGGCAACAAAAAAGTTACAAATGGAGGAAAAAAGAGCAAAACAACATAAAACAACAAGAATAAATGTGAAGAAGAGGCTGAACGCCGTTTATAAATTTAAAGAAGATGATTACGGTGAAATAGGTAACAATTTTATTGAAGGTTTATTGCAATCGTCAGCACGATTACTATCGTTAAAGTTTCGGATTGCGCACATCGAATTTTCGAACGAGTTCAGGCATGGCCACTTGAATTGATCGTCTGACCATTTCGAAATCAAGTTTTATTCTTATGAAAACTGAAGGGAACCGTCTGTCGGCTGTTTTTTTGTTTTTCTTATGAGTTTTTGATTTTCCAAGCCAACATTGTTTACATTTCAAATCATCAGACACATTTTTTTTATTATATTTCCTCGAAAATGCTCTTGAACATTCTCGCCAATTTAACGATGGAAATCTTTTTATAGTTTGACTTTCTTTGACACCAAAAATGGCAACCAAAAGCCTACATTCTATTTCATGCGAATAGCAATCAAATGAATTTCAACAGTTTCAAAAAATTCGCATCGTAATTGCGTTTCGATTTCGTTT
>NW_022199416.1:0-11316 GCF_009176525.2 Contarinia nasturtii | reverse complement strand
GCTCTAAGAATACCTCTGCGGCGGTGCCCGTGGTGTTTGAATTTGTGCTGACCCTGAAGTGCTAACTGGTCTTGTTTCATAACCCACTTTTGTTTTATTTGGTAATGTTGTAATGTGGTTTTTGAATGCCTCCGACTTCGATACTCCGTTCGCAAGATGGGTGCATTCTTTTAATTTAGAGATAAGGTTTCCAATTCCACAATACATCGGGTCATTGGGTTCACGAATCATTATTTCAAATTCTTTAATTGTAATTGGCGTAAATTTCTTTTTTACCAATTTTGAATTTCCATCATATGCCAAAAAAACCGGTGTCAATGCGCCTAGAAAAGCCATTAAAATAAATTCCGAAATAAATAACAATATCCTCTTTATAATTGATACTTACCAAGTTCACTGTCAGAAAATCTCAGTAAAAAAGTACCAACAACTAGTCGTTTGCGAAGTTGTTGAGCGCTTAATCTGTCACTCGAAAAACCATCAATAAGTCCATCCTTCCACGCTTCACTGAGACATTTTTTTGTCAATATAGTGGCACAAAAAAACCAATCCCAATAAGTAAATGTAAACTTCGGCATTTTGGCGCATGATTGCGACCACACAAATTGACCATTTTTTATGATTCCGTTGCTACACTTCTCATCTGCAAGTGTGAATCAAATTGAATAAATGAAGCTCAAGTACTCAAATTGCACTGTTCGTCCAGGGTTTTTACACTGTGCGTAAGTTACGAAACGAACATTTTCCAAAGCGGATTTTAAATCAAAATAAAAAAGTCAAATCATTTGATTTGATGTACATTATTCAAATGAATTAAATGATTTGATTTTATTTAAAATATACACGACCATCCAAATCAAATCAAAAGTTTTAACAAATCATTTTATCTCAAATCTGAGAACAATGTTACAAAATACGGAGTGAGACACGAAGAAAGTTCATGTATGTATTCGCTGCATGTTGGCAAAGGCTGCTTCGCTACATATCAAACCGATGGAAAAGGCTAATAAAGAATAATTCGTGCCTTGGTATTTCATGTTTTTGTAACTTACGCATGGTGTAAAAACCCCGGGTGAACGGTGTAATTTAAGTGCTTTGGAAACAGCAATAAAATGGCAAAACTCACACAATGCTTTCAAATTCAAATCGCTCAAATCGCATCCAGTTTCATGCTTGAAGATCGTCTTCAAAAGTACTTCCATGCTTTCCCAAGGAACTGACGACTTTGAATTCGATCGGTCTACATTTGGAAAATGTTTATCCCACCAAATAGCGGCTTTAGCTACCGATTTTTGATTTTGATGAACAATCACAAAAAATGGCCACGACTTAACGGATGCCTATTTGAGTGGAAATATTGTTGAATATAGTACTTGGGTACACAATTTACAATAGTTTTACTCACACAAAATTGCATATTGTCAATTTGAAAATTAAAACAAAACTTCAAGATATATTTCTCTGACGCCACTCTATCGCTACGTTTATTTCTTGACCGATGAACTTTTGTCACTTTCATGTTTTTAAGGTGACATATTAAACTTTTATCTTCCACTTGAAATTGTGATGTTCCAATTGTAGCTCCATTTTCAGTCGTAGGTGATGTTTCCATCTCTGTTTCTATTCATTGAAGCAATATCATTAAAAATTACCATAATTTCTAGGCAAATTGAGTGGCGTTAGTTTACAAAATTTGGTGTCGAAGACTGTTGTATTTGAGTATTTTTATTTGAAACTTTTCAAATCAAATCAATTTATTTTACGAGGGTTGCTTCTTAAGTCCGAATAATATGTTATTTCTGGTCTTGCCAGATGCAAACCATTGTCATACGGCGTCAGTAGGAAAAAGTCGATTTCGCGAAAAAATGAAATTTACAAAAAAGTTAATTTTCAATAAGTTTTCAAAGAGAGGTCTCTGCTCAAGAGTATTACTTCTGACCTAAGTTGGGGTATGGAAAGGAAGTACTATGTCTTGCCACTGTATACAACTGGTTCACTCAATCCCATCGTCATGGTGCTAGCCACAGAGATCCATTGCGCGATGGTCCTTCGAAAATTGATGTCATCGAGGAACACTCTGGTACCAATTGATATAGGATCGAAGTTTCTTTTACAATTAAATTGTGGCATATCTGGGCATACCATCCCACGACAAACATTCAATATTGCACAATCACCTGGCAGTTTGTACCTTCAACCCACATAATTCGAAAATTGTTCAGAAATTCAACCTTTTATTTGGCAGTAGGAAATGTTCAAGTAAACTTAACATAGGATCATAAAAACACGTCTATACGATCGCAACAGAAGCCAAGACATGATTCCAGTGCTTTGGACCCGAAAGAAAAGCACGGTCGACTCTCTGGAGGATCAAAGGTCCTTCAATGCTGAACATTATACAACCATTTACCTGCCAGAAGTCATCATGGAATTATAAAAACCAAACCTCTGAAACTTATGATCCCCAATCAGGGCAAAAATCAGCCCATCAAACAGTCGACTATTTGACCACTAAAAAGATCGAATTGATGCACCATTCTCCGTGTACGTCTAATTCGGGACCTCTCTGTCCACCAGTTGGATATAATATATTGTTCGTATTTGAAATTGAGTGTATATCCAAAAAAGTGTACTTCTTGGGGTGTCATGTTTAACCTGCTGCCGTAGCCACATCACAAAACCAAAATTCCTTATGTAATAGCTATTGTTCATGAAAAATGCCCAACTTTACGAATATGAGAATGGTTTGTATCTGGCAACACCAGAAGTACCATATTATTCGAACTTAAGGAGCAACCTACGTATTAAAAAACCCATTTTGAGAACCCTGCCACCAACATTGCAGGCGTGCTGCTCTCTGGCATTTATAAGTTCGTCCCTATGTAAAGACATTGCTTTCATCTTCTTCTCAATTTTTCTTGCATTTGCGTTATAGCATCTTAACTTTCAGATACTAGGCTCTGAATGGAGTGCGATCTGACCATCACACACTAATAAAATAAACACATTATTTACAGAATACGAAAAAACTTACCTGAAAACATAGTTACGTCAAGATTTAATTTTCTTACACTAGTGAACCTGCCCAATGTCAACAAAACGCGTACGGTCGTTGTACAACTAAATATGTCAAAAATTAGTTTTATATTTCTTCGGACCGCAAAATTGATCAAGAAAATTGTTTTAAACACTTACTTCTTTTCCTTTGTCATGATTTCAGATGGTTGATTTTCCAAAACCATTATCGAATTGATCAATTGCTTAAAAAGTTCATTAAGTTCGTGAAGTTCAGCGTAGCAACATCTCTCATCATATTTTTGGATGCCATTGATCAGTGTTCGTGTGTCCCGAATAATTTCTGCCAATTCGTCGAACCACACTTGAATCTCAGCAAGTCGTGATAAGCATGATTCAGGTAAATTTTGACATTCTCGAAATGGCGACAAGAAGTTGTTACGCGATTCTATGACCATTTGGAGTACATAAGTCATCAGTTGAATGACACTTTTTATTGAATCCACAATATCGGCTTGATTATTGCATCCCGGCAAGTAGGATTTCCATTGAAATTCAAGTCGTTGCATCGATATTTTATTACACATATTCAACATGCGTAAATATTGAATTTTATAATCTATTTCTTGACATTGTTTATTTTCATCATTATAAATATTCCGTTCACCAATGAAACCATCAATAAATTGTTTCGCGAAATGGTCGTACGATGACATAATTTGGCCCATATCGATGCTTCCAATCCAATATTTTAATACTTTTATATCCATTTCCTGATGACTCAAAATCAATTGTTGAACTAAACATCTCATAAAATTGTGTCGATTTTCGCGTGAATCATCTGGTATGTTACCACTGATCCATTCAAATAATAACTGACGCAATCCAAACACTATGTCATCTTTGTATAAAGATTTTACGCGAATGAATGGCACTTCATTATACCACGTATTCCATGGAGCCATCGTAGTTTGTATCGAAAACACATAAATTTATTATAAAATCGATGATCCGCCGTTCGATTGACTTTGTTTCAAGTACAATTTTATTGAATGAAATAATTTCGTGGAAAATAATCTACTAGAACATAATCTATTGAAGAGTAATAATCGTCGTTTTAATCGTCTCTATTCGAAAAAAGTAAATAGACTGCTTACTTTCATGTGCTTCGGAGTTTATGTATATTGTTGTTATCATGGCGACATACATACAGAATATACTGGTATTGTGTAAGTGATAATACGTTCGTATGATATACATTAGGGTGGAGCGTTTTTGATCTTTTTGGAGTATTGATTTGTACACTTGGATTTATTACTTTTCCGCACACCCACTGTGTGCAGTAAAGTATTGCGATCACCCTAAAATTTTGAAATCGCTAAAAATCGTTTTTCTATGCGTTTTGGGTATAGATAATCACAGAGCAACGGTTTTTTGGCCATGTTAATGTGAGGATGTGGTACACTGTACACTGTACCCTGTACCCTGTATAGTGATGTGCCGAGGTTTATTTTCCCGGAAAAATAAAATAAATTCCCGGGAATATTCCCGAATATTTCCGGCCCCAAATATTTTGTACAATCATTTTCACTTTTTGCTTGCTGGTTTCTAAGTTTTGGTAAATATTTCATTTTATTCTTTATGATTATAAATTTGTAACATTATTTTTTTAATGAAACATTAACAATTAACAGTGTGTTTGAAGCAATGGGAAAAAAACCACATGATGTGATTTGGAGCTGCTTCACGAAGGAGGGAAGAGGTGTGGAGTGCAAGTATTGCAAGAAAAAGTATGTAGTTGCAAACGTCACGAAAATGACAAATCATTTGTCATCGTGTTTGCATTGTCCGGATAAAATTCGTCGAGCCATTCGAGAAAATCGGGCCGAGGCTTCGTTCGCACAAGAAAGAGTTGACCTGGATGAAACATCGATGTCAAATGACTCAGTGGTTTCAACAATTTCAACGCCAACGACAAGCACGCCAAATTCATTCAATTCGTCAAACACTCTTCGTGGATTTTTCGATAAAATCAGTCCCGCCGTTAACGCAGAATTACAAGAACAAATGGCAAAGGCTATCTACGTAACAGGAACGCCTTTGGGATTGTTTGAGCATTCACTTTGGATCAATTTTTTCAACACACTTCGACCATCGTTCACATTGCCAACCCGAAAAACAGTGTCGACAAGTTTGTTAGAAAAACAATACAAAAAAATGGAGACAGAAGTGCAAGAAAAATTGAATGAAGCACCCAATCTGCATCTTCAGTGTGACGGTTGGAGCAAATTTCGCAATGAATCGATTATCAACTTTGTGATTTCCTCTCCATCACCACTATTCGTCAAATTTTTGGAAACAAAGGATGAATCACACAGTGCTGCTTATTTATTTGAAAAAATGGATGAGGTGATGCAGCAATATGGCGCTGATAAATTTTTCGTGGTGATTGGTGACAATGCGTCAAATATGCAAGCTGCTTTGAATTTAGTAAAAAAAAAATATCCATACATCGTACCGCTTGGCTGCATTTCACATTGGATGAATCTACACTGTGGTGATGTCATAAAATGCAAATCAGCAAAACAAACCATTGACAAAGCAAAGCGCATCATCAAACGAATCAAGAAAAGTCATAAATTGTCTGCATTGTTTTCGAAATTGCAAAAGGAAAAGAAAATCGATTGTGCATTGAAGTTGCCTGGAAAAACACGTTGGGGCAGCGCGCTGTTTTCTTTACAAAGTCTTTCGGTGAATCGCAATATTATTCAAGTTCTGGTTGTCAGCGATGCGGCAAAAGATATGTTCAAATCTGAATTGAAACACTATTTTGAGTGAACCATTCTGGAACAAGGTGAATACGTTGATAAAGGTTTTGACACCAGTCATTGCAACAAACATCGAACTTTAGGGAGATGGTATTTTGATACACAAAGTTCACAAACTCGTAACAGACCTTGAAGAAAAAATTAAGGAGGCTTTGCAATCGGACAATACATTTACAGTCAAAGAAAAGCAAACAATCCTGTCAAATTTCAAATCGCGCAAAGACAGTGCAATCAAACCAATACATTTAGCAGCATCAGTATTGTTTCCGGCAAGCAGTGGATCTGATTTGAATGCAGATGAATCAATCGAAGCCTTGGAGTTCATTTATGAAACTGGTCAAAATATGTTACTAGACACTAAAGTGCTCTTAGGAGAGATCGCTGATTACAAAGAAAAAACTGGTCTTTGGAAAGAGAATTTTGTTTGGGCGGCTATTGATGAAATGTGTCCGTTGCAATGGTGAAAAACCTTTTATTCACAAACTGTATTATCCAAAGTTGCTGTTCGAATTTTGTCCGTTCCAGTTTCATCAGCAGCGACTGAACGTTCCAACAGCACATTTGGCTGGATCCATTCAAACAAACGAAACCGTCTTCTAACGGAACGAGCTGGTAAAATTACATACCTAGCCCACAATTGGAAACTGTTGAATCCATTGAAAAAACGGGTGAACACAACAAGTGCTCAACGTGAAAAAAATGATGTTGATCCTCAAACTTCAAATGTTGATCCCCAAACGTCAAACGACTCTTCAACCGAGGACGATTTTGAAAGCGAATTCGAAATTCTATCAACAGACTCTGATGAATCAGACGAATAAATGTCATGAATAGTGATAAAAAATACAATCTTTTCCAATAAAGAGCAATTTTTTTTTTTTTTCATAAAATGTGCGTGTATTTTATTTAAAACTGTATAAATAAAAATTGATTAAAGTATTTGGACGAGATTTTATAAATTCCCATTTTGGGAATATTTCCGGGAAAATATCAATTTTTCTTCCCGACAAATATAAATTCCCGCATTTACCAATCACTAACCCTGTATCATGTACACTGTACCCTGTATAGTGTACGCAAAAAATCAATAGGTAATTTGTTAGCACGATAACTCTTCTTAGAAAAAAGCAAATCCAAATATGATTTTACAGGGTGATTAGGGGTTGCGAGGAATAGGCTGGTATTGTTTTTCAGCGATATTCGTGCATCGGTGTATCCATGGTGACACCATGATGGAGTACCCATAAGGGGTATGGTATGCAAAAATTTGTTAACTTGATAAATCTTTCCCCAGAGACGTAAATTCAAGTTTGAAATGTGTATTGGGGGTTTTTTTGGCACGAGAAATCCGAATCCGACGATAATTTTGAGATACAATCAAGTTTTAACAGAGTTTCTTTGAAAAAAATCGCGAAAAATTGAATTTTTGTATGGGAGCCATGCTTTTATGCAACCTTAATTCCTTAATAAAATGAATAGCATTTGAGAAAATTTTGTATGGGGAATACCCCTACTTTTAATTGAAAAGTTAATAAGATTCACAAGTTTTCTATGTGCTTTTACCATTTAATGTAAGATATAGCCTAGGGGCTTTTAAGTACAAATGCATACTACTATTACAGTATATAATATATTGAAACATAATGCTATATATTGAAACATAATGCATGAATAGTCATGTATATATGAAGAATGTGCACATATAGATGTATATAACTGCATAAATTCGGTGAATATTTCATATATACATATTTTTCCATTCTCTTTTGTGCGAACTTTCTTCGTTCCTGTGTGTGTACCGTGAATATAGAATATACAGTATAAAATACAGTATATTGTGAATATTTTGTAAAATATATATACTTAAAAGCCCCTAGGATATAGCATATATCACATCAAAATACGTTTCAATAGTTGACGGCAGGAAGGAATAAATGAAATTTTTATTTTTTTTAATTTTTGAAAAAAATGAATGATTGAAAAAGCTGATAACTGATGGCAAATAATAACTGTTCTTATTATACTATTTAGTTTTTAAGTCGACACAACGGACTATTATACTATTATTGTAAACTCTTGTTACATGTTCTTTTCGTCATAAAAATGAATAATGTAGTCAAAATTTATCTCCCAGATTTCCCCAAAATTCATTTCGGGGGAATTTTTGTTTTTAATCGATTTTTTGATATTGAGGTTTTTTCCCAAATAAGTGGCCTTGTTATTGTTATTATTATTATTACTTTTCCGCATACCTAGTGTAGGAAAGGTATTGTATTAGGCCAAAAAATTAAAGTCACCCCAAAACATGTTTTCTATGCATATTTAATGTAGAAAACACGATTGGAGATGATTTTGGGGCATATTAATGTGCGTCGCTGTGTGTGCTGTGTCCTGTCTCCTGTGTCCTGTGGCGTGTTGCCAAAATTTGTTAACTCGATAAATCTTCTTCCAAAAACTCAATTCAAATTCTGACCTTACAGGATGATTTGGGACTACTAGGAGACGTGCTGATAAGTTTTTGAGCAATATCTGTTGACCGGTGTAATTTTTTTTTGGTCCGAATGGAGTACCCACAATCCATACATTTTACATTTTTGATCATTTTTCAATCATTTTGGTGACACCGATGGTTTCGTGCAGACATGAAATTCAAAATCTAACTTTACGGGATGATCGGTCACTACGAGGAATAGATCTGGTCAAATTTTCAACGACATTGATTGATCGATGTAAAACTTAGACTGTGAAGAGGCACTTATGAGAAAAATGCCTTAAAATGATATTCTTTCAATTTGAACGCTGAAAGAATGTGTAGTGGGGGGTTTTTGGGCACGAGAAACCCGAATCTTATGTTAGTTTTAAGATGAAATCAATTTTTCACAGACTTTTCATACAAAAATCCACAAAAAATTTCATTTTTGTATGAAAGACTTGCGTTTGTGGTACCGTAATGATGTGAAACTTTGAAAAGGCTATTTTTTTTATTGAAATTTCTTTAAACTTGGTGTGATTTTTTATTTTGATAAGAAAATAATATTCACAAGTTTTCACGGTAATTTAAGTTACTGCAACCATACATAGACCATAATTTCTATTTATTCCCAAAATTTCGGTTCCATGCGGAAAAGTCAGCTTGCGTACGTAAGCCTCTTTATTATTAAATTGTTTCAATCCGCAATATACGACGATCGCTTTATTTCTAACAAATGTAATACACAACGTACACATGAAACGTCATTGCACTGCTGTTAGAATTTACACAAGTGTGTAATACACGCTGTGTATTACTGCGGATTAATATGGATTACTACTCACAACATAGAATTACTTTAAACAAAAATTATTATTCTAGTACTGCTCTGCCCCTAGGTGTAACGTCTTTATTTAGATTATAATTATTTTTAGAAGAAAAACTAATTACTTTAAAGAACGTATATTTATTTTCAAATTTTATTTAATGCACTCATAAATGTTTAATTTTATCATATTACATCAATTCCATTACATTTGTTAATATAATCCTAATATGATCTCCGGGAAATGGCATAATTAGTAGAGATGTCTCCTTTAATTTTTTTTTTAAATACCGACTTTGTCCAAATTATGCCAAATTTCAAGTTATTTTTTATATTTATTGAAATCGCTCCAAAGTTTGTTAAACGGTTCATTTAGCGTCAAAACATTTAAATCGTTGGCATTTGAATTGGCCATGGAAATATCTCCACCATTATCATAATTATTCACGTAATTATGTGGCTCGATGGATGCATTACCATAATTGAATTGATTAATTGGCAGCATATTTGAATTTATGTTATAATGGTTAGTTGGGTCATCAGAATAATTATGATAATGGGGCTGTGGTACCGGCGTATTCAAGACTGATCGATTATACTCTGCTTGTGTCACGTTAAGAGAGTTGGAATTCGGCAAATAAAGTGGTTCTACATAGGGAGACGGTATAAAAGAAGAAAATCCAACGGCGTAAGTATTTTCGATTGGCACTGTGTTGGGAGGTGATGCGAAGCCAGGTGAACCGGTGAAGTTTTTCTGAAATTGAACGCTGCAATGTATTGAACAAAAAAACGACATTATTTGAATGATGTTGAAATTTGGGTGTTTTTAATTCATAAAGAATACCTCTGCGACTGTACGGGTGACGGTGATGGTCGAAATGGTATTGACGGTGAGAAGTTAGGGCTGGGCAAAGTCGATATATTAGAAGAAAATCCAGTGGCGTAAGTATTATCGTTTGGCACTGTGTTGGGAGGTTCTGTTGCGAAGCCAGGTGAACTGGTCAAATTATTTCCAGATTCAAGGCTGCAATGTAAACAGAATAACTTGAAACACACTGAAATATTGTTATTTTCAATGCTCAAAGAATACCTCTGTGGCTGTGACGGTGAAGGTACAAATCCCGATGAGGACACAAATCCCGGTTGCGATGAATTATCGGAAGAGGGAATAAGAAGTTGTGATGGTTCAAATGGTATTGCCGGTGAACAGTTGGCCAAGTGATAAGGTGCCATAAAGGTATCAGACGGAAATCCATCCGATGCATGAGGCAAAAATCCATTGTGAACAGGAATTTTATTTGACAATGTGCTGATAGTTGATGAACTGACGCTAGGTGAAGCGATTGATTGATTTATTCCAGATTCAACGCTGTATTCAACAAAGAAATAATAAGCTTTAAACGTGATTGAAATATTGTTTTTTTTTAATACTTGAAAAATACCTCTGTGTTGTTGGAGAATATAATGTTGATGACGACCCCGAAGGGTTGGCGTCAAATCGCGAATGGGCATCTATTCTTTCCACGTAACCATCTTTTGATTTTTTTACACTTTTATAGTATTTATCGAATGCCTCCAATTTCGACATACCATTCCAAAAGTGTGTGCATTCTTCTAATCTAGAGATAAGATTGCCAATTCCATAATACTCCGGATCATTGGGTCCATGATTTATTATTTCAAATTCTTTAAACGCAATTGGCGTTAACTTCTTTATCGTTCCATCGCGTGCAACATAAACAGGAGTCAGTGCCCCTAGAAATAAAACGATGAAAAAAAAACTCCGTCACAAAATGCTTTACAATCACGTGATGAGCTATTAAGGCCTTACCAATTACACAGTCAGAAAATCTCAGCAAAAAAGTACCAACTGGTCGATTGTGAAGCTGCTTAGCGCTTAATTTGCTACTCGAAAAACCGTCAATACGTCCATCCTTCCATGCATCACTGAGACATTTTTCGACAAATCTGATGTTGCCAAAAAACCATTCCCAAAAACTGAAATCAACTTTCGGCATTTTAACGCATGATCGCGACCACACAAATTCACCATTTTTGATGATTCCATTACTACACTTCTCATCTGCAAATGTGAATCAAATTGAATAAATAACGATCGAAATGACAATTAAATGATATACTCACGCAATGCTTTTAAATTCAAATCGCTCAAATCG
>NW_022199415.1:0-7382 GCF_009176525.2 Contarinia nasturtii | reverse complement strand
TAGATCATTTTTTTGGCAGAAAATTAAGTTTCTCAAAGTTTCACGACGATCGGATTAAAAATAAAAAATTTCAATATGACAAATTATCGACAAACATCATTTTTTTCCTGATTTTTGTAAAAATGTGAAAGACCTGTGCCGATTTTATAATGTTTTGACATTTGCCACTCGGTGACAACAACGCTCCCAAATAAGTAGATAAAGTTTACTAAACTCTGAATTCATATTTTCTCATATTTTTCAAATATTAATAATATATATTTTATTTTATTTCAATTTATTTCAATTTATAAATAACACTAATAAATTATTTTTGTTTATAAAAATTTACTGAAAAAGTGTTTTCGTGTAAATTATAATTACATCAATTGTGTACCAAACAATTAAAAAACAAGCCTTGTGGAAAGCACAATCGAATAACGATAGATGGCGACACACTGAAATCGCCATCAGATAAATGTACGCATGATAAACCCAAATGTCATGTATATAAACTCGCTGAACTTGAAAACTATTCAAATAATACGTGAATTTTGCTTTTAATTTCTTTTTACTTTTTTATTTATTAAATCATTTAACGAAATTTATATATATTGAAAGTATAAATGAACGACATGAAAATGAAACTTTTTGTTTCGTTTTTTAAAAAAAGAAGAAAACATGCTTAAATGCAAGGTGTGAAAATGTGAAAAAATATTTATGGAAGTTTGTTAAGGCACCAAGTGCACACACAGTCATTGTTGTCGTCCGTGGGGAAACCTTGATCACAGATAATGCATCGTTTGTAAATCAATCGATGAATAGATCCACGACGTCGCAAAGTCCAAGCCGGGAATCCGGTCATATTGTCATTTCTACCACCCGCCTCTGCGTCACCATGATTTTCTTCTTCACCATTGCCCTGTCCAACGTTACCACGATCCTCACCTTCACCATCGTTCTGCCCATTGTTACCATTTTGAACATCAACTTCTTCAGCTGGTGCAGCCACTTCATTACCTTCTTGTGCCGTCGAATTTACCTCGATGCCTTCATTACTGGCTTGACCATTGTCGTTCATCGCTACATTATTTTCGTTTTGCGCTGGCTGCGGAACATTGTACGGCATTGTGCTGCGGAATTGTATTCGGCGCTTGCAATTGGGGCAAAATGGACCACGGGTATCGCGATTATTTCCATATCGACTGTATTTTAAATGATTTCCCAAAATGCAATTAATTATTTCCACTTTATACAGATTTTAGTTTAAATACTTACCCAATCAACCAAGGACGAATACATGTGTGGTGGAAAATGTGCCCACAAGGAGTAATTCGAACATCACGGCCGTCGACATCAACTGATATTAATTCCAGACAAATTGTGCACAAATCGTCAGCCATCGCACTTAAATATACGTACACTTCCTATCTTTATCTTGTATATATTTTTTCTAATATTTTTATACTTAAATTCCACTCAATTTTCCAGTTTTAGGTATTTGTTGCAAATAAGTACTATCGATCAACGAGATAGACTGTTCAACTATTAACCATGAACTGTCATAATGCATACAGCATTTGTCAACGACATAAACTGTAAATCGCGCGCCTTTATTCTTTCTACTTTTGTGACAGCTCCGGTTCAAATATCATTTGCATGGCAAAATTTGGCGCCGAAACAGCACATCATCATGGATAGAAGTAAGTACATTTCATATCTTTTGTTAGTTACAACAAAGTAATGTTTAAATAAATTGTTAGTAATCAAATTTATGATAATTTTAGCCCATCGATCTACCGTTTACTACAGCAATTTGAAGAAAATGTGGAAGGAAATTTTAAATCTCGGCAATATTGATTGTGTGGTACGTTTGGACGTTCTGACGGATGAACAAATTGCTCATTTGTGTCGACCAAATCGAATTGGAAAACCACCCCGAAACAAGCGACTTAATTTGCTACAAAATGAGCCAACTGGACAAATTGCACAACAAAGTCAAAACGAAATCGCAGATGATCATCAAATGGCAATGAATGCAGATTCAACAAATATTGTGGTTCCGCAACCTGCTGCGTTTATCGAAATTGAAACTGGTGAAGGTAAACTGCTGACAATGTCTAAAGATTTCATCAAAACTTATGATCTTTTTCGATTTACAATTCATTTCAGATGATTTGCGTGCCCAGCAAATAAAAGACGAACACAACTATAGCAAACGTCGCTGAAAGAAAATAAACATTGCAACTATGTATACACTCGAAATAAAAATAAATCAAATGAGTTGAATTTTTGTGTGTATCACTTCATTATTTTCAGTTGGTGTTCGGCTTTAAAACAAAGTTGGCATTGAACAGCACAGATTTAGTGAGTACTTAACCTTTGAGATTAAACAGTCATTGTGATGCACTGAAATGGAATTGAATGGTAAAGTTTTTTATATTTTAATGAAATTGAAGAATTAATATATTTCTTATCGATTCAAATCAAAATTTATAATGGTGAACATTTTATTACAATAATTGAACTGATGTAAAATATGTTTAAGTTCATGGTAATTCGTGCGTCATTTATTGAACGTAAATATATTCAGCGCTGGAATATTGAAAAAAATTATTCATTGTGTTTGCAGAAAAAATTGAATGAATATAATATTGTTTTTGATTTTAGATAAAATCATTGTTGATATCAAACGGACTAGCATCAGATCTGATTGTTGCGCTTATCCATCATGCAATCAGAAACAGCGCCTGAAGAATATTCCACTTAATGTTCGTTATAGTATTGCAATTAGTTTGAAGATCTATGTGCATCGTTATGCACGCGCTTGCATTCGTCACATTGATTTCGGCTCATGGATTAATGTCGCCAACGATTTTCACCCGTATCATGAATTACGATTATTCTCTGCAACTCAAATCACAGACATGTTTGATTTATTGACCAACACAAAATTGAATGATTCAAAAACAGCTGTACTACGTAAGATTGAGTATTTTAAAAAAGAGAATTTCATTATGTTTCTACGGGGCTAACCAAAATATTTTAAACTTAATTCTCTGTTAGGATTATGAAAAGTCATTTTTTTATTAATTGTCTTTTTGGGAATTTTTTTAATTAAAAATTTTGATTCGCCCTTGAAATTATTATTGAAACCTCACAATATATGTTTTGTGTCAATCAGGAAACAGCAACAAAACCATCAAAATGAGAACTGGTCTTAACATGTCAGACTTCCACAAATTATTATCAGATGTGCCCGCATTAGAAATATACTTCCGAAGTGCAAACAAAGCAAGTGATGCTCTCTTCATGTTTCTAATGAAATTGCGCACCGGTACCAGTAATGAAAGTATAGCGGATTACTTTAACATTGCACGAAGCACATTGGAAAAACGGATAAAGATTGTACGAGAGATATTGATGAGAGATTTTGTACCGTACAACATTAATTACTTCCGCTCTCGAGAAGACCTTCAATCACATTGCTCAACACTGAGCAAAAGACTTTTTTGTGGGAACAACGAAAATGCTGTTTCCTTAATATGGGATGGTACATATATCTACATTGAAAAAAGTCATGCACATCAGTTTCAAAAGGACAGTTACTCTTCCCATAAGAAACGAAACTATTTGAAGCCGATGATGGTTGTTGCTACAGACGGTACAATTATCGCTGTTGTGGGCCCCTTTAAAGCATCTGATAATGATGCAAGCATTGCAAAACAAATTTTGGAAAGAGGTCATCCCGCACTTGGAAGCTTGCAAACGGGAGACGTTGTAATCCTTGATCGAGGCTTTCGATATTGTGTCAATGAATTCCAGAGCCGAGGCTTCATTGTCAAGACACCAGCATGTGAACCAGTTGGCAAACAGCTTACAACAGATCAAGCAAATCGTTCGCGTTTCGTAACCAAAATACGATATGATGTAGAACGCATCAACGGAATGATAAAGGGTGTTTTTCGAATTTTTAGCATTGTGTGGGAGAGTCTCTGGGTGCCATATTTGATGAATGACTTGGAAATAGCAGCTGGTTTGCTCAATAAATACATAATAAAGCCTAATGAGAATCACACGAAATCAACAGAAACGGCTACAGCAATGTTACAGCGATTACCACTTGAAAATGAGCTGGGAAAAGTGATGAATAAAAAAAGTTTTAAAAATCATTTGACAAAAAAAGAATATACTGATCTAGAAGCATTGGATATTTTCCCAGTATTGAGCCTAGATGATCTCCAAAACATTGCATTTGGAAATTATCAAATAGAACAGGCCAAACTTTATGGATGGGATTACATGCAGGCAAACAACAACGTTTTTCGAGTTAAATACTTCTCGGACGAAATCATTGAAAAACATTTTTTATCTCACATCAATGACGATACTGATCCAGCTTTGATTTTTATTAATTTATGCTCTCGCTTTGCATCTGGAACAGTTTGGCGTCCGTTTGTTCTGTTCAATAGATTGAAAATGGGTAAAGATGCTGTAATCAGCTATTGCTGTAATTGCAAAGTTGGGCTTAGAACGGTCGGATGCTGTTCACATGTCATGACAATCCTCTACTTCCTTGGATTTGCACAACACAATGGTGGAATTCGCGAAAAAGCAGCTCATCTAAAGAACATTTTTTATTAGTTTTTTAAGTATTTTAGTTTGTTTGAATTTAATGAATTCTTTTTATTTATTTATTTGTTGACTCTCTTTCTCAATGTGATTAATAAACATTCAAATAACACAAATCTATGCCGCATGTGTAGAATATTTAAGAACTGTTTTTGTTGAATATTTCATATTTCCATAATTAAATGCTTCTGTGGATGAATTGATAAACTACCAAAATTATTTATTTCAAATTAGTCAAATATAAACGATTTAAAGTTTTTATTTCAAACAAAAACAATGAGTTTGACAAGTTGTCAAATTTGGAATATGACATTCCCAAAGTATGTGTTGCCATCTATTACTAAACTGAACCACATTGAACATAACATATTATGAAAGCACTGAACAAATAATACTTCGACGATAATGAATAATAATATTTAATGTGCATATATTGATCAAAATTGTGTCAAAATAAAATTTAATAATAATGTAAAATGTTTTTAGATAATTTTTTTTATTGAATATTAATTTTTCATTAAAACATTGATTTTCATTTTTTGTTGTGCCTGTTCATATAAATTCGACTTCTGTGCTTTCATGGCGCTGTTATTAATAGAAAGGATGACATTATAAATTTATACTGCTAATCGGCACAGGTCTTTGAGCTATGTTCATTTATCGACCAATTGTCATGAAATTTTGTCTAGATCATTTTTTTGGCAGAAAATTAAGTTTCCCAAAGTTTCACGACGATCGGATTAAAAATAAAAAATTTCAATATGACAAAGTATCGACAAATGTCATTTTTTTCCTGATTTTTGTAAAAATGTGAAATTTGAGCTATGTTCATTTATCGACTAATTGTCATGAAATTTTGTCTAGATCATTTTTTTGGCAGAAAATTAAGTTTCCTAAAGTTTCACGACGATCGGATTAAAAATAAAAATTTTAAATATTTATTTAGATCTAAGTATTCGCTTTGAAAAATTTCATTGATTTTCGACTTTTAGTATGAAAATCGAAAATTTGACATTTCTGTTCCAAGAAGTGTGTCACAAATTCAAATGATGACATTTTTGGGAATTACAAATTGGTCACTAAATCTGTGTCGAAGAATTTTTATGATTAAAGTTGTTTTTATTGAAAGCCTTTTCGTAATTTCGATAATAATTCTTTTTTGCGCAATTTTCACTTTTTTGTTCAAAAAATGTCCGCCAGATCTCGTATCGAAATTTTCAAAATATTTTTGGAAATCACAAATTAATCACTAAAATATTGCATCATTAGTTTTTTGAAATTTTGTTTTATTTCGAATTTTTCAAAATTTCATTTATAGACTTTTTGATGAATAGGCTTTTTCAAATTTAGGCCTGTAACTTTTTTTCTGGAGCGTCACAAATTCTTAAAATTGCGTCACAAATTTTCACCAATTAATCACTAAAATTGTGTGAAGTTTGAGCCCAATCGGGTACTTTGACCCCCTAGGTAGTGTGCGCCAAATTTGTGTTATCATTGTTGGTAGAAGTGTTGAAAATGCGATGTAGCAATATGTGTAATATTGACAAGGTCAAATATATTTAAAAGTGACATTAAAAAAACATTGTAAATACACCCATTTCAGTGGTTAAATAGTACGTAGACATCAATAAAGAAAATTGCATCAATTGAAGAATTGATTCCATTGAAAACACACACAAAAAGAGCGATAAGCGCAAACCAGTAATTGATTGAAAGATCCATGAAAATGCGTGAAAATGGGTATGCCATGACGAGGGAGGTCGAAAAAAAGTGAAGCGCTCGCATTTTTTCGTTTCAAAGGAAAATTATATATATGGAAAATTAGATGTTATACATTACATTATACATATGTGTAAGTATATTTTTATGGATTATTTTTTCATCATAAAATCACTGACTCAAAAGCGACGCAAGCAAATATATATGATACGAGACAATACCTGCCTGAATTCGTGTCATGTATGTTTTTGGCAATGCCTTCTGGAGTTAGATGTGTAAGTGTCAAATATTTGTGCCAGCTATTTATACGAAATAAACTTTTTTGAATTCCAATTTGAAAACGATGTGATCGAATGGCTGATAGCTCAGGCAAACTGCACACATCGTCTTGATTCGTTTTCTTCTTCATCGAGTTTATTGCCATTTATCGAAGTTGACATTTCATCTTTATTGAGAAAAGCGAGAAAGAAAAAAAAAACTTAGACACCCTAAGATAGAACAAAAAAATGCTTGAATATGAGAAAAGAAAAAAAAAATTTACGCGTACATGCAAACAATAATGGCAACATCATTTTTGATGTCTTGTAACTTTATGATTTTAACAAGTCGTAAAAACATACCATTTGATGATCACAGTGACGCGCGCTCAGGTGCTAAAATATAATATGAACCGAACAAACAAAATTAATACATAAGGGAACACATTATGGAAAATGTATTGATGAGCACATTTCGATTCTCTTTTTGTCACTTAATTCAATCGAATGCTTACTTTCATTCCTTCGTTATCATTGGGGCACTGCCGTTGTTTGGAACTGCCAACCAACAAAGTGCTTAAACGGTTATTTGAGGCTCACATCGAATTCGTTTTAATGAAAATTACAAAAAAAAGTAACGGAGGCGGGAAAACGCATATTAAAAATGAAATTGCCCAAGTATTTGATAGTGTAAACCGGGTTTTTTTGCGCATAAAAAATTTGACGATTATTTTCGTCATAATCAGGTGGAATAAACGTCTATTTCCAAAGACCTAAAAATAGTTTTCATTTAAT
>NW_022199414.1:0-5342 GCF_009176525.2 Contarinia nasturtii | reverse complement strand
GAATTCGATACAAATTCATTAGAAATAAAACTAAACAATTTCTATACAATTATAAAGTCAACAATCGAAAATCATGTCCAGTTAAAAACAAAAATCATCAGGAAGCAACCGATATGGTTTAAAAGGCCACTAATCGAGTTGAAAAACAAAGTCAGCAAAGCTCATCGGATTAAAAATATGGTCAAAACAATTGAATCAGTAGAAGATTTTAAACAATTAAGAAGAGAATATAAACGCAGTGCACGGTCAGCACTCAATGATTACAGAATTGAGATGGAGAATCTGATAGACAATGATCCAAAGAAATTTTTCAGACATGTGAATTACAAAAAAGGGAAAAGTGATGATCTGCCTCATGAAATGTCTTATCTGGATATGAGGGCAGAAGACCAGTCTACGATCGCTGGTTTCTTTGCAAAGCATTTTGCTTCAGCCTACAGCTCTTTGAAGGGAAATCTACAATTGGATAGCTCGGAGTTTGAAAATATTAGCAACATTTGTGCTGAAATATCACCGATTGAAATAACTGAAGAGCTTGTTGGACAACAAATTGACATGCTTCCGGATGATCTAGTCAGTGGTCCCGATGAAATACCAAATAAATTTATCAAGCATTGTTTGGTTTCATTGCGGGGGCCAATCACAACATTGTTAAGAGAATCTCTTGAAACATACACTGTACCACAGATTTGGAGAACGTCTTTTGTCAGACCGGTTTACAAAAACGGTGACAGAAACAACGTTCAAAATTACCGTGGTGTCGCTCTTCAGTGTATAGTGTCAAAAATTCTAGATTCGATCGTCACGAACCATCTCAATCAATATCTAAAGAACATAGTACACGAAAGTCAGCATGGGTTCATCAAAAATAGGTCAACGATAATGAACTTGGCAGAATTTACATCGAATACGATAATCAACATGGGAAAGGGACATCAAACAGACACCATATATTTGGACATCGCAAAGGCTTTTGATTCTGTGAATATCAAATTACTAATTCAAAAGCTAAACATCATGGGATTGAATACACAGCTGTTAAAATGGATCGAATCGTATTTGTCTGGACGCAGACAAATAGTCAAGATAGCAGATACCAAATCTGACCCAATTGAAGTAACTTCTGGTACTGGTCAAGGTTATCCCATTGGCGCAACTTTGTTCATCATGTTTGTGATAGATCTACCTTTCGTCGTGACCAAATCTTGCATCCTTTCATTCGCTGATGATACCAAGATTTCAAAATGTATAAAATCAGAAGATGACTGCATTCATCTTCAAGAGGATTTGGATCGTGTGGCAAATTACTATGAGCGCAATTTATTAAAGTTGAACGTTAACAAAACAAAAATAATATCATATCATCGTGGATCACTGAAATATGAATATAATTACAACATAGATGGCGTGCAAATTGAAAGAGTAGAGGTAATAAAGGACTTGGGAGTATTGCTTGATGTGAAGATGAATTTCAAATCACACATCGAGCATGTTGTTGCAAAGGCAAAATCAAGATTGGCTTGGTTAAATTTCAACAGCAGGGATTTTGTCGACCCATGGACTTTAAAACGCCTTTACTTTACATTTATATTACCGATTATTGAGTATGGATCTGAAATATGGAATCCACACTACGACAATATGTGCAAAAGAATAGAGTCAATACAAAAACAATTTTTAATATATGCTCTGAGGAGAATGGCCTGGAACGATTTTAGACTGCCAAAATACGAACACAGGCTACTATTTCTGCAAATGATTACTCTTGAGGAGAGACGCAAGATGGCGCAAGTGTCTTTTATTTTCAAAATTATTCACGGAGATTTAAAGTCAACTTATGTTTCAAACAGTATGAAATATTACGATCCAGCACATGATACCAGAGCAACACCACTATTTGATCTACCAATTAGGAGAACTGATTACACAAAATATGAGCCAATAAATTATATGCTTACAACATTCAACGAATTTTATACCAAAAAATTGCAAAACAGTGATAAAAATTTAATTGATTTAGAAGTAAATTTATCAACAGTAAAACTGAGAATAGAGAACTATTTAAAGCAAAGCAGATAAATACAAAAATTTGTTATGGATTATAGAAATTTTAAGCAGATGAAAAATTAATTTATGAAATTTATATTATTTACATGAGAGGAGCAATAATTTTACATTTTCTCTCTCAAAAATGCTTGATAAAAATCAAATTGTATTATATTATATATATTTAATTAAATTATTTTCAATAAACCACCAAGGCGAAGGAACGCTGTTCGGTGCAGTTATTATTTATTTATGAATGTATTTTGGTCATCGCTTTCAGCTTTGTGTTGACGATTTTTATTGCGCAGTTGAGTTTCAAAAGAATGTTGTTTGTAAACACAATGCCATGCATTGAGAAATTACATGTAAGGGTGAGCGAGATACACAGAAACAAATATCCGAGTATGGTTACTCGCACTTACGGTGTTAGCATAGAGTAACGCACTCTATTTTACTCCTTTTTTGGTGTTAATTTCATCCAAGTGAACGCATCATAGTGAAAGAAGAAATACATGTGTAGTCATAGCCGCATGCGTTCAACGTACATATGATTACACAAGTACACATGTATATCTTCTTTCACTACAATGCGTTCACTTGGATGAAATTAACACAAAAAATAGAGTAAAATAGTGTGCGTAACTCATTTTGAAGGGTAGACTCTCTGCTAACACCGCAAGTGCGAGTAACCGTACTAGGATATTTGTTTCTGTGTAGCATTGAACTACGATTTGCGTGACAGAAATAGCAGATTTTTACATTCGGTCGCAACAGATGTGCATAAGAATTGAGAAAAAAAATCTGATTCTTTTGTTCACTTTTTGTGCTCTATACCGATTTTTTTTCTTCGATTTACAAATACTATTAAATTTTCTGTATCATCTGGTGAAATCAGAATGAAATAAAGAGTCTTACGGGAGTAAGACGAACTTTTACGCTCAGGGACAAATTTTGCGTACAGAGGACAACGTATGACGTACGACGTGCAACAGACCCACAACAACCATGCTTAAAACGGCCTGATTCGGGTTCTCTGACCTCAGAAACGTCCAGCAAACATGTTTTTGAAGTGTCGTAAATTTTGACCCATTGTAAAAAGTCAATGTTCTTTATTATTGTTTACAAGATACTGTCTCGCTTTGATACGCATCCGTTTTGAGTCGCGTTTCGATATGCGACCAAACAATAAGTTGTTTTTATTCTAGAGCGTTCAATTAAATTCTGCATAGAACTGCGTATAGGATGATATATTTAGATGAAATCAAAAGTGTTAAATATTAAATTGAAGTTGAAAATTCAAACAAATAGTGCGACATTTAGTGTCCATACTAGTATCCATTTGTTGACTTGTTCAATTATACCTCAAGTGACTTCTTCGATTTGTATTTTTTGCATTTCTTCGGCATAAAGAGGCATATTGACAAGAAATAACTGCATCAGCGTAAGTTCTCAGTGTTCTACTATTAGAGCCAAAGCAATACAAGATAATTTCAATCAAGTTTTTGTTGAGATTTCGAGCGAAGTTTTGAACTATCAAGCAACTCAATGTGATGTCAAAAATCTAATGAATGATCTCTCTAAAATTCTTGTACAAAACTCTCACTTTTTTCAGTTCATCATCTTAGGACATCAACAGAATCGTGGCTCGTACTCGAATCAACATTACCATTGAATGTTCAAATATGTTTTTGATTTCTTACGGACAACATACCAATTTATTGTAGCTTCAAACAAATCTTGTTTTATGAAAATCGAAAAAGTCACTTGAGGTATAATTGAACAAGTCAACAAATGGATACTAGTAGTTATTGTATCGCGCTCAAACTTGGCATAGGTAGAAGTGCATGAGGGATGGACCTAGCCATAAAAGAGATGATGAAATTCCTTCAACGATTTACTTCAAAATGCTAAAGTCTAACTACTTTTTGGTCCCAATATACACATACACTCTGATTTCATCATCAACATTTGAAAATCCCATAATACATATTAAATTAATGAATATTGTTCTTTACGTTCAAAATTCCATTAATAACTTCTCTTTCCGTCACTGACATAAAGTAATTGTGCATTTGATCTTTATCAATAGCACCAGATCCACATAGTGATGCCGCTGCTTTCCGCAGAATTTTTTGCATTTTACCCAATGTATCCCACCACACTGCCTGGTCCTCAGCTTGTAACTTTGGAACTCTCTAAAAACATTAAATAATAACTTAAAAATAACATATAAACCACCACAGTGAAGACCGACATTACCTTATTATTAAAATTAACTAGAATTGAAGATATTGGTTGAAGCACTGATATAGGAGGAACAGCGTTCGAATCCTTCTTATACCACATGTCTAGCAAATTACCTGAAAAAACACCATTGTCAAAAAACTGTTTTTCTTTTCATTACATAATTAATATAACCATCAACATTTAAAGTAGTCAGTTCATCCCGCAAAAGCTGTAGTTCAGATGATAAAATATATGTTGGTATCGGTCGATAGCCATACTTTTGACCTAATAAATAAAATAAAAATACTTTCAATTGAAGTCAAACATGGAGCGGGGGCTTGAAAAATCGTGAACCGTTCACAAAATTGCATGGCCCCACGAAATTCAAATTTGATTGCAATAAAAATAACGTGAATACCCAAAAAGACGACAAAATTTGGACCCATTGATAATCGTTGACAGTTTTCGATCTCTTTCATGCATAGTTCCGTTGTCATATGATCATCTGTACTTTCGTCGCGCACCTAGGCCAATCGAATATATTAACTTTCACCTTTAGTACCTAAATATTTAACTAAACTTACCCCCCACCTAACCAATATATTAAAAAAATTAAAGCATTAAATATTAGCGATTTAAAAATAAAGTATTTAATATTATATATTACCTCATATCGACGACCTGAAAAAAAGTTTATTTTTGTAATTTATCGATTTTCAATTTTACAAGGACTTCTCCAAACAAAATGTAAAACATGCAAACATTAATTGTTTCTATGGGAATCAAGATCTATCTATTACCCTACATATATTCATTAAAAAAATCACTTTCGAATCTAAAAAATGAACAAATTTTAATATTTGAAAAAAATCAATTGAGTCCAAATGAATAACTTTCTATTATAAAAAGTGTAAAAATAAAAATTTAAAACCGAATAGTTTTTGAACAAAGACTTTAAATTTGCTGTTCTAGTTGTAGAGAATTATTACCTGGAACTCAAGACCATGTTTTTCACGACAATAATCCTTAATTAGCAAGAAGAAAAAAAATCATCAACATCAATATTAATG